>NW_023270812.1:6567411-6779110 GCF_011800145.1 Mirounga leonina
GGGAGCCTGATGCAGGGCTCAATCCCAGGACCCTGGGATCATGACCCAAGCTGAAGGCAGATGCTTAACGACTGAGCCACCCAGGCGCCCCTGCACTTGGAAGGTTTTATAATGGCTAGTGAGGAGTTTAGATTTCGTTTCCAGGGTATGAGTGACCAGATACTTAGTTGTTCTGGGAAGGGAAATGAACTGATCAGCTATATTTTACAGAAGATATATATAGCTGTGACACAGAAAATAGATAGAAATAGGTAATCTTCAAAATGTTTATAGACTTTGATGGAGTGATCACATTTATCCGAAGGAAACAACTGAATCTACTGATAAAGCTTTAAGGATGATAGTCACTAAAATGCTGAATAGTTAGGGAAATCACTATATAAACTGTGGCACATTCACTTAATGGAATATTAGGAAAACATAAACTTAAAGTTTACAAATATTTTTTGGTAATACTAGAAAATTATCAGGCTATAATAAAAAAAACTTAAAACAGAAAAGTATGAGTATTGTTTGATCACGACTAATTTCACAAAATTATGTGTGGGAAAAATCCTAGAAGGAGATAAACCAAAATAGTAAAGTGGAAGCTCCCAAGAGTTGAGACTATTGGTAGTTTCTTTTGACATTACAGTGTCTAGTACATTTCTCGAAATGTGGATTAGTTATGCAATGAAAACATCAGTAAACTTTTTAAAAGCCCCATCGAGAATAGCCAAGTCCTTGAACCCAAAGGTGACAGCATGAATGTAGAGGGAGAGACAGACTCAGATTCCAGGCAGGACATCGTCCTCATGGGTGTGGACGATAAGAAAGATCTGGGGCAGAGTTGACACTGCAGCCCTGAGCCCTAAGCGAGTCAGATGGTGATGTTTTCAGTCACACAGCAAATGAAGGAGAGGCAGGGTGGGAGGTTTCACATTGAGCATGTTTATTTGGAGGGATCCTTAGGTTATCCAGCAGATGCATTCTCGTGGTGGTTGGAGATGAAAGCACTCAGTGCTAACAAAGATACAGTAAATTACCACTTTCCAGGATGGAGATGATGAAAAGTGACTTAGTAGTATGCTCATGTCCCTTCAAACCAAGTATAGAAAATTCATTATGCACTTTGATCCAAAATAGACACAAAAAAATCATTATTTACAAAGATGTTCATTGCAGGATGTAGGTTATAACCAAGAGAAAACAGAAAAAGAGGAAAACAAAACACTCCCCCCCAAAGTAGGGGAAAGTCAAATAAATCATGATGAATCCATTTAGAGGAATATTGTGTAGCAATTAAAAACGATGTGTTAACAAAATATATTAACAAAAGAAAATACTTATGTCATTTTTTTAAAAAATCATTCATGAAAATTATATACGCAGTAGGGCTTTGACCTTGTAAAATGTTTTATATAAATAAGACTAGACTAATCACATATGAAAGTATTAACAGTGTCTCAACTCTTGGTGGTAGTATTACAGATCCTACTCCCTTTTAACTTTTCTTTATTTTTCAGTTCTTTTCTACCAAGAGCACACATTACTTTTATAACTAGAAGTTAAAAAGAAAGAAAATTAAAGGGAAAGAATATGTTTCCAGAGATCAAGGCTAAATGTGGCTTTGAGAAGCATCCACATATAAGTAATAGTAGAAGTCACCAGTAATCCTTAAACTCCAGAGACAGATTATGTTGTCTCTCTTAATAACTTCTTAGTACATAGATTTTATATAATAAACTGAAACATTCTAATGATCCAGTCATATGTTTATCAAAAGTCAATTAGAGCCTTAGGCCTTTGTCATTTTGGAATGTTCAATAGAATGAACATGGTTTTTAAAATTGATTTGGTAAAGATAAAACTTGACATTAGTGTACAGTAATTCATTTTCTTACTCTTCTTCAGAAAATATGTCATGCTCAATTTTAATTTCAAGAAAATATAGAGCAAATCTACATAAAGCAAAAATAGTTTGTTTGCCCTAAGATATGTTTTGCTCACTATAATTGGGTTGTCAGAATGCGTCTGACATATGCTAATGAAACAGAGAAAGGCAAAATATAGTTTATTTGGTTATGCTAGTCCTTTTCATACTCAAACCAGCAACATTTATATAGCTCCTACTCAGATGCTGGGAATTAAAAAGTACAAAACCACATCACCCTGGCACTTAGGCAGCAGATGAAAACCACCGGCGGGGCACCTGGGTGGCTCAGTCATTAAGCGTCTGCCTTTGGCTCGGGTCATGATCCTGGAGTCCTGGGATCGAGCCCCGCATTGGGCTCCCCGCTCAGCTGGAAGCCTGCTTCTCCCTCTCCCACTCCCCCTGCTTGTGTTCCCTCTCTCACTGTGTCTGTCTCTGTCAAATAAATAAATAAAATCGTTTAAAAAAAAAGAAAACCCCACTGGCAGAAGGCAGCGAATCATTCGTTCCACTGAATAGTAGAATAACCTTGGAAATTTGAGGACTGTAGTATTGTTGTGAATGCATACGTTCACGATAGGCTTCCTAGAGTAGGTGACGATCTGGCATGGATCTTGAAAGCAAGACAGTAGTAAAGAAAAGAAAACTTTAGATAAACTCTTTTAGATCAATTTGTCACAGTGTTCTTCAAAGTGGTCATTTCAGTTTACATCTGAATCAGCCAGGGATAAGAGTCTCCATTTTGCCTCATGTTGGCCAAAATGTGACACTGTCAGACTCTTAAAGAATTTTTATTTATTTGTTTTTAGAGAGAGAGAGAGAAAGAGAACGAGCGGGGGGGGAGGGGCAGAGGGAGAGAGAGAGAATCTGGAGCAAACTCCATGATGAGCACAGAGACCCATGCGAGACTCGATGTGTGGCTCCATCCAACGCCCCTGAGATCATGACCTGAGCTGAAATCAAGTGTCAGATGTTTAACCAACTGAGCCACCTAGTTACCCCTACCTTGTCAGACTTTCAATCTACATTTGTCATGTTGGGCATCTTTTCTTATGTTTATTTAGCACTGTATGTTTTCTCTTCTATGAATTGCCTGTTAATATCCTCTACCCAATTTCTGTAGAGTTATCATTTTCTTATTGATTTAAAGCAGTTCTCTATGTATCCCGAATGCTAGTTCCTTGCCAGGAGAGACTTTTCTCCTTTTCTCTTTCTTCTTGTAACCAGACTGCCTGAATCCCATACTCACTAACAGTGTGTTCTTAAAGTAATTATTTAACCTCCCCTGGCTTTCATTTTCTCAGCAGTAAAATTGGCATAGTAACATACCTAGCTGATAGGGTTGTTGTGAAGATTAAATGAGCTAATATGGGAAGAACTTGGAAGTATGTTCCAAGGTTGTAGTAAGTGCTAATTAAATGTGGGCTGTGGTGGTTACAATCATTATTGTTCTCTCTCACAAAGGTAGATTGTTTCTAATTGGCCATTTCACTAAGAGTGTGGTCTGTTGGGAGTCCAGGCTTCAAGCAGGAGTCCCTGCCCCACATGATGTGGACTCAAGGACTTGTCTTCTGTCTTTGTGCTATCCATAACTTAGACTCAAATTCCCAGAGTGGGAATGTCCTCTGTGGGAATATGTTCCGACCATCATAGGGCTTGCCTTTCTTTGATTCTCCTTTATCCTTACTTCCTTAAAGGTTGAATATGAACAGACAGTTGTTATATTTTTTGCAAAATTCCTATTTTAAAAAATTAAGATAGGTGTAAAATTAGGTTGTGTATTGGAGTTTTTCTTGTTTCTTGAGGTAGGCCTGCCTAAAAAGGGGAATTATAGGCTAATATCCCTGATGAACATAGATGCAAAAATTCTCAACAAGATACTTGCAAATCAAATCCAACAGTACATTAAAAGAATTATTCATCACGATCAAGCAGGATTTATTCCTGGGCTGCAAGGGTGGTTCAATATTTGTAAATCAATCAATGTGATACACTACATAAATAAAAGAAAGGATAAGAACCATATGATCCTCTCAATAGATGCAGAAAAAGCATTTGACAAAGCACAGCATCCATTCTTGATAAAAACCCTCAACAAAGTAGGGATAGAGGGAACATACCTCAACATCATAAGTAGGCCATATATGAAAGACCCACAGCTAATATCATCCTCAATGTGGAATAACTGAAAGCTTTTCCTCTAGGGGGATCAGGAACAAGACAGGAATGTCCACTCTCACCACTGTTATTTAACATAGTACTAGAAGTCCTAGCTTCAGCAATCAAACAACAAAAGGAAATCAAAGGCATCCAAATAGGCAAGGCAGAAGTTAGACTTTCGCTCTTCACAGATGATATGATACTCTATGTAGAAAATCCAAAAGACTCCACCAAAAACTTGCCAAAATTGATACGCGAATTCAGTAAAGTCACAGGATACAAAATCAGTGTACAGAAATCTGTTGCATTTGTATACACCAATGATGAAGCAGCAGAAAGAGAAATCAAGGAATCGATCCCATTCGCCATTGCACCAAAACCTATAAGATAGCTAGGCATAACCCTAACCAAAGAGGTAAAAGATCTGTATGCTGAAACTATAGAACACTTATGAAAGAAATTGAAGCTAACACAAAGAAATGGAAAAAACATTCAGTCATCATGGATTGCAAGAACAAATATTGTTAAAATGTTCACACTACCCATAGCAATCTATACATGCAATGCAACCCCTATCAAAACACACCAACAGCATTTTTCACAGAGCTAGAACAAACAATCCTAAAATTTGTATGGAACCACAAAAGACCCTGAATAACTAAAGCAATCTTGAAAAGGAGAAGCAAGGAGGCTTATAATTCTGGACTTCAAGCTCTATTACAAAGCTGTAGTGATCAAGACAGTATGGTACTGGCACAAAAACAGACTCATAGATCAATGGAACAGAACAGAGAGGCCAGAAATGGACCCTCAACTATATGGTCAACTAATCTTCAACAAACCAGAAAAGAATGTCCAATAGAAAAAAGATAGTCTCTTCAACAAATGGTGTTGGGAAAACTGGACAGCAATATGCAGAAGAATGAAACTGGACCACTTTTTTATGCTATACACAAAAATAAATTCAAAATGGATGAAAGACCTAAATGTGAGACAGGAAACCATCAAAGTCCTAGAGGAGAACACAGGCAACAATCTTTTTGACATTGGCCGTAGCAACTTCTTACCAGACATGTCTCCAGACGCAAGGGAAACAAAAGCAAAAATGAACTATAGGCTCTTCATCAACATAAAAATCTTCTGCACTGTGAAGGAAACAATAAACAAAACTAAAAGGCAACCTACAGAATGGAAAAAGATATTTGCAAATGACATATAAAGAGTTCATGACCAAAATCTATAAAGAACTTATCAAACTGAACACCTGAAAAACAAATAATCCAGTTAAGAAATGGGCAAAAGACATGAATAGACATTTTCCCAAAGAAGACATGCAAATGGCTAACAGACACATGAAAAGATGCTCAACATCACTCATCATCAGGGAAACACAAATCAAAACTATAATGAGATATGATCCTCATACTTGTCAGAATGGCTGAAATTAACAACCCAGGAAACAACAGATGTTGGCAAGGATGAGGAGAAAGGGGAACCTTCTTACACTGTTGGTGGGAGTGCAAACTGGTGCAGCCACTCTGAAAAACATTATGGAGGTTCCTCAGAAAGTTCAAAATAGAACTACCCTATGACCCAGCAACTGCACTATTAGGTATTTATCCAAAGGATACAAAAATTCTGATTTGAAGGGACACATACACCCTGATGTTCATAGCAGCATTATTAACAATAGTGAAATTATGGAAAGAGCCCAAATGTCGATCCATTGATGAATGAATAAAGAAGATATATATATAGTGGAATATTACTCAGCCATTAAAAAGAATGAAATCTTGCCATTTGCAACAATGTGAATGGAGTTAGAGTATATTATGCTAAGTGAAAAAGATAATGAAAGACAAATACCATATGATTTTATTCATATGTGGAATTAGGAAACAAAACAGATGTTCATAGGGGAAAGGAAAAAAAAAAAAGGAGGAGGCATACCATAAGAGACTCCTAACTATGGAGAACAAACTGAGGGTTGCTGGAGGGGAGGTAGGTGGGATGATGGGTTAAATGTCTGATGGGTGTTAAGGAGGGCACTTGTGATGAGCACTGGGTATTATGAATTACTAAATTCTACTGCTGAAACGAATATTACACTATATAAACTAACTAAAATTCAAATAAAAACTTGAAACATTAAAAAAATTAAGATAGAAATTATTTCTAAAATATTCCACATGTCATATTGATGGATGTAGAAGGCTTGTCCACTTTTCTCTTGTAATGTGGCATTTCTTTTCCTTATTTATAGGAATTCATTCTGTATTAAGTATATGAAATATTTTTCTCTCATATATTGCAGATATTCTTTTTAAATGTAGCAACATTTAATAGTAACGTGAAGCAATCTTTGTGATTTCTGCTTCTGGAGGCATGCTTAGGAATGTTTCTCTCACCCCAAGATAACATAGAAGTCATTTATATTATTTCAAGTTTCTTCCTATACATTTATGAGACTAAATATCATTTAGAATAAATGTTGACATGGGAAGTCAATCAGGGAATCTAATAACAGTATTCCTCCAAAATGTTTAACTAGGTGTTACCACCCCTTTTGTTGAGTAATTGTTCCTTAATAGACACAGATCTAGATCGGTTGCCAACTGCACTTTGCATTCCTTATGTGGGGCACTGCCAACCGTAAGAAGCACCAGTCTGCTCTTTCCCACACCCAAAGAGTAAAGAATTCACATGGTTTCCTACTGAGCAGGGATTCATACTGGCAGAAAGAATAGGGGAAAATATGGCATTTTTAATTACTTGTGTGATCGGCCCAAAACCACTTTGACCTGAATTATCCAATATTTGGGGTGAGGGAGGGATTATCCTGGAACTGTCTGGAAATAAATATAAGTAAGAGGATATCATGAGATTACTGGAGGCCCATTCTGCTTGGTAAGAAGCAGTCAAAGTGTCATTCACCTCTCATCAGAACTGGTATGTCTCCGAATGCAGGTCCCAGCGGGGCACTCATGAGCTTAGCATCAAATGACTTATGGAAACTTCCTTCATTAATTCAGCAGCTACTTTTGAGCACCTGTATGTGTGCAGTACTGTAAGGCTCTCAAGCCGTTTATTGGACTGAGGAATAGGTATTGTGATTGAAACCTACATTAGACAAATGTTTGCCAAAGTCCAAACTCATAGTGGAAGCTCAATAAAAGATTGGGAATTCACTGCCCACCCACCTCTTTAGACACTCAACAAACTTAATTTGGATTAAACACAATGGAAATTCAAAAATAAAGTTGGCTTAGGCTTCTATATATTTACTTAACATTTTAGGAACACAGAAATTTCCTTTCTTAAAGAGGATTAGAATTCTATAAGGTATAACATTTTAATTATAAAGATTGTGTTTATTTTATTTTATTTTTTAGAGAGAGAGAGCGTGTTGGGGGGTGGTGCGAGGTAGGGAGAGAGAGAGAATCTCAAGTATGCTCCATGCCCAGCACAGACCCTGACATGGGGCTTGATTTCACAGCCTTGAGATCATGACCTGAGCTGAAATCAAGAGTTAGACACTCAGCCAACTCAGCCACCCAGGCACCCCAAAGATTATGTTTATATATGAAGTCTCCTGTTCCCATGCAATGTTTAATCCACTAAACATGATGAATTTTCTCGTGAGCTTTACTTTAACCTAAGTTTTTCTGAGTAGAATATAATTAATCCTGGTGATTTATGGCCTGCCCTGGTATTTTGCAGTCTTTAGCATGAAATCTTTCATTTAGAATACTACATGTGGACATGTGAACCTGCAGTTTTACTTAGGAACATGAATTATGAAATGTAATTATAAACACAAATGCCTACATTGGTATTAATTTTACAACTTATAATTGTACTAGAAACCTCCAGTTGGATATACTTGTAACATCCTATGGTTGAATTCATTTAAATGGATTGTAAAAGAGTAAGCTGTAAACTGAATTCATTTAGATTAGTCTGGTCATTAAGATCCTTGTATTGGGTTACAAATCTGAGATAGCAGTGAACTGAATAAGGTTAGTCCAGGCCACCCCTGCTAGATTTGTTTTTCTTCTTCCATTGCAGACCTGGCAGTCTCTTAATGGGATCATCTGCATCCGTCAATGGGTAATACCCAGTCAACTTGTTGGTCCCCATGTGGGTCCTTGGAAGGCCTTGGCCTCACCTTGGCCTCTGCCTTTTCTGTTTTTGTGACCAGAAAAGGCTTTACCAGAAGTCATCCTTTGAGGGTGCTGATGGAAGCCACTTCCCACTGGCCTTCCCCACACCATGCCAGTCCACAGAGCTCCCTTAAAGAGCAGAACTGCTCACTCCAACCCAAGAGGGCACATTGGCCTCCTTACTTAGTAATATTTGGAGTCTTTGATGTTAAGCTAATCTGGATTTAAACTGCAGCTCTGGCTTTTCTCAGTATGTGTCCCTGGCTGTGTCTTGACTTTTCTTCATCTCACTGCTTTCATCCGGTAAATAAGGACAGTGCAGGTTGTTCTGAGGAATATGTATATCATACATAAGTGAGCCTCTGGCAGAGCAGGAACTCAGCAAATGGTAATTCACATTATTCTTATTTCATATCACTGTTCATTTATTTTTTTCAAGAGTTTCTATTGACCATACTATGCCTCAGGAGCTATGCTCGGTACTGAGGCTATGACCATGAATATCGTAGTGTCTATCCTCAGAAGCTTACAGTTTAATGAGGAAAGAGACAAATATTAAATCACCTACTGTTCAGTGAGATTAGTGCTGAGACTGGGGTTTCTAAAATACGTGGGAGGGCTCCTATAACCCAGCTTTAGGAGCTGCCGGCGAGTGCTTCCAGAGACTCCAATGGTCCCAATTTCTGGAGGAGAGGCAAGGATTCGGTGTAAGAAGAAGGAGAGCCTTCTCAGCAGAGGTGGTGGCATATGTAGGGGCCCTGGCGAGGGGTTCGAGATTTGTGGGCTCTGCAAAGACCTCAGTGTGACCCAAGAGCTGAGTTCACTAGATCCTGCAGTGCCCGCTGAACTTTTAAATAGATGAGTAGTCACTGTTCAGGAACTGATTTTATGCATTTTTGAAAGATTTAATGAAATTGAACAAGGAAGAAATGGGTCTCCATGAAGTGAATAACGAACAATACAGCGATTCTCCAAAGAGAAGGGGGTGGAGCTGGGAAGTCTGGAATGCAGAATTCAAAAAGCCCTGTTTTCTCCACCATACTTGCAGTTTTAAATATTTGCACGTTCCCCAGACCTAGCCACGATAATATAGCATGAGAACTAGGCCAAACCAAGACTTTTTTTAATGAGGTGGGAGTGACAACCAATAAATAGAAAGCAGAACTAACAGGTTTAAAAGCCATCAGACCAAATCAAAGAGAAGAAAAGGAGAGGAAAATGGTCGTCTGTGGCTAACTTCTGATACAATTCAGTCTCTATTTTATAAACTGGAAATGAGCAGTTTCCCCAAGGACATGATACCCTTTCTTATTCCTAAGACACAATGACTACTTTAAGAAATTATCTCCGCTGCATTTGATTTTTGGTGGAATTTGACTTGGTTATTTGGTCTTATTTGTGGGTTTTGGGGCTTGATCAACAGATACTTATTCACACAAGAGAATATAGCAAAGTTACACTGATAAAATTTTTTGATAACTTTTATACCAGGTGAGTAAATTCTGGCCTAATGTGCCAAGACAGGACCTCATAATATACATTATGGCATTTGTTTAGTCCAAGAAAACTCACTCATCCAAGAAGTCCACTGATAGATACTCATTTAATATAACTACTCTATTATGCATAAAATTACGTGTTTAAACACAGTTAGGCAACCTGCTTTAATCACTGCAGTAAGTTGTAAATGAAATGAAAAAATCCTGGCTGTGATCTTAAAAGCATTCTGAACCCTATCTGCTCTCACTGAATAAAGGCATATTTTCCAGAATGACATCAAAATATTGCAATCATTTATTTGGAAGTAAGAAATCTTAAGAACTTTTAATTAAAAAAGTCATGTAGGTTGATCCATATTACACATTATAGATCCATCTAGATGACAACAAATTAATGCTTGTGGAATGTGTTATATACAATCATGGTGGTTTGGGAGCTACTTCTGACTTGCCGTGTCTGCTTTTGCTAGTTAAGATTTTCCATGGAAAAGTTTCTCGACTGACCAGCAGTAAGATTCACTAGTTGTCTTTGACCCCTCCCTACATCTGACCCTTAAGAAGTTCTCTGATGTCACATACGCACATACGGAGTGAAAGAGAGGGAGGTAAAGAAAAATTATTTGAGCCAAACAACAGAATGATTTTTGAAAATGTCTTCTTCAGGTTAAAAAAAAGGAGAGAGAGAAGAGAAATATAGACAGCAGCAACTATATTTCAATTATCTTGGTATTGCCCACAGTGACTTGATCATAGTAGATGCTCGAAAAATAGTCATTGGATAGGTGAATAAATGGATGGAAGAAATGTCTTCCCATTGTGTAAAACAGTTTGGCTGAGTATTTGGGGGAAATTCTGTTTGTTGACAAATAAATAGAGAAGAATATTTCTATAGACAATCAAGAGACTATAAATGGATATTTATTCTTTTGCAGAAGCTTTTTTCTTGTCATCAAACTCTATTTGATTTAATTAGGTAGGCCTACCCAGCAGTGAGTATCAAGTAGTGGAGAAATTTGGCTCCTCTGTAATGAGAAGTCATAACATGGAGGTCTGACAGCTGGATCCAGCGCTTAAATGTGCTTGATAAGCCTGAGTAATTGTTTTTTTGTGAGACATTTACAAATGGAGAATTTTCATGTCCAACTCTCTGGCTTCTCTTGAGTACTGCATGGTCTGACAATACTGAGCGTTATGTTCTTATGTGTCAGTAAATGTCTGGAATCAAGTAACACCTTCCTTGTTTTCTCCATTCCCATGGGTTCCTACAAAGTCCACCATGGTAGTCTAATACCAATTGATGTTAATTATTAACCCTGTTTGCATTATTGTTTTTCTCAAAGTAGAGAAATATTCCTATGCACCCAGATTGACTGGGTGAGCCACATGTTGCCAGAAAAATGAGAGAGAGCAAATTTTTGTGTGAAAGTGAATAATCACCTTGTTGATGGATATACAAATAAAATATGTCTGTGGGGAAAGAATGAGACACCGCCTGACCCTATGATTCACTTTACTTGTATGGTTCCTATAAGCATTTGAATTTTAATTCTTGCTTTCCAAATATCAGTGATAAAAGGAAGAGAAAATCGAGTCTGTTGGCAGTACAAGAATGGAATTAGAAATGATATGCGCTGAAAAAATCTGGGGAAGTAAAAGTAGCAAGAGATGGAGAAAGGAAATATTTCTAATTCAAATCTCACTTTTTTCCTATATTCACTTCTTGCTGAATATTGTTGTTTTGTTTCTTAATTATTTTCTCTCTCTCTTACTCCCATCCTCTTCCCAGAAATTACTTTGTTTATTAACAGCCACAGGTAGAATGGACTCATAAGGAAATGAAGTCTAACACCAACTACAGCAACAATGACAACAAAAGCTATTATTTATTGTCCTTTTCTCTGCTTGCCACTAGATTAGGTGTTTTATTTTTTATTTTTTATTTTTTTTAAGATTTATTTATTTATTTTAGAAAGAGAGCACAGGGGATAGGGGGAGGAGCAGAGGGAGAGGGAGAGAGAGTCTCAGGTAGACTCTGCGCTGAGCATGGAACCCAACGGGTATTGATATCACAACCCCAAGATCATGACCTGAGCTGAAACCAAGAGTGGGACGCTTACCTGACTGTGCCACCCAGACGCTCCTAGATTAGGTGCTTTAAATAAATTAGCCCTAATCATCACAACATTTATTTAAGGTAACATTGCCAACCCCATTTTTACATATGCTGGGACTGAACCTTAGAATGGTTAGGTAATTTCCCCAGCTAATAAAAGCAGACCAAGATTCAAATTAGGTTCACATGACTGCGTTATGCGTGCTCTTTCCACTTGGACTTACTTAATAGTCAGCTAACCATTCCAACTGGATCATTAACTCATGTTTAAAAAAATAATAACCCTATCAGCGTGTTTCAGAGTTCATTGATTCTGAAGTATAACTTAGAAAAAATTCTCTTATTATAATTTAAGCCATGGTTGGTCTTTACTTTTCAAATTAACACATGAAAAGATTATAAAATTTCAGAGCTTTTGTTGTGTACTTTTCTGATACATATGTAACATTATATACAAAGTATATTAGTTATGATATATAGCGTTGATAAAATTCTAATGTATATGTTTGTACTTTCATATCTATGCAAATTCCATTTGTGTATGGAATTTAAATACTTTCCTAACAAACGTATTTATTTGTTCATTTGTTCATTCATTTAGAGTAGTAGTATACAGACAAAAGCCCAGGCTGTCAGTCAACCCAGCATACAAGATCTGGCTCTACCATTTACTACTGTAAGACCTTGTTCAAGTTACTTCACTCTCTGTATTTTAGGTTTTTGGTTTTGGGTTTTTTTTTATTTTATTTTATTTTATTTATTTATTTATTTTTTTAAAGATTTTATTTATTTATTTGACAGAGAGAGACACAGCGAGAGAGGGAACACAAGCAGGGGGAGTGGGAGAGGGAGAAGCAGGCTCCCCGCGGAGCAGGGAGCCCGATGCGGGACTCGATCCCAGGACCCTGGGATCATGACCTGAGCTGAAGGCAGTCGCTTAACCAACTGAGCCACCCAGGCGCCCGGGGTTTTTTTTATTTTAAAATAGGACTAACAATGCTGGCTTTATTTGAAAAATAAACTGATATGCAGTTTATCTGTTTCTCCTTGACTGTGCTGTAATAGTTTTCCTCTTTTAAGAAATATGTCCATTTCATCCACATTGTCATTTTTATTGGCATAAAGTTCCTCCATAATGTTCTCTTATTATATTATTAACATAACGAAGTATTACAGAATATTACAGAAGACTACAGAGTAACAATGAGGAATCAGCAGTGGTATCACCACTCTCATTCCCCTAAGTGGTCATTTGTGTCTTCTCTCTTTTTTAGTGATCTTTATGTCAAAGGCTTATTGATAGTACTGATCTTCTCAAAGAGTCATCTTTAGGTTTCACTGATTTTCTCCATTACTTTTATGTTTTCTATTTCATTAATTTCCACTCAAGTATTTCTTTTCTTTTTCTGTTCTTTTTTTGTGATTATAGTTGACACACAATGTTACATTAGTTTCAGGTGTACATAGTGATTCAACTTCTCCAAGCATTATGTTCTGCTCACCCTAAATAAAGCTACCATGTGTCATCACGCAGCACTATTACAGTTATCATTGACTGTGCTCCCTATTCTGTGCCTTTTATTCTTGTGACTCATTCATTCCATAACTTACAGTCTGTATTTCCCACTCCCCTTCAACTATTTTGTCCATCCTCCTACCCCCTTCCCACTGGCAACCATCAGTTTGTTCTCTATATTTATGGGTCTGATTCTGCTATTTGTTTGTTTATTCAATTGTTTTGTGTTTTTAGATTTCACATATGAGCAAAATCATGTAGTATTTGTCTTTCTCAGTCTGACTTATTCCTCTCAACATAATGCCTTCAAAGTCCATCCATGTTGTCACAATGGCAAATCTCATCCCTTTTTATGGCTAATATTCCATTATATCTATATCTACATACCACATCTTTAGCCATTTATGCATTGATGGACACTTAGGTTGCTTCCAAATCTTGGCTATTGTAAATAATGCTGCAATAAACATACAGGTGCATTTATCTTTTCAGATTAGTGTTTTCATTTTCTTTGGATAAATACCCAGTAGTGGAGTTATTGGATCATATGGTATTTCTGTTTTTAATTTTTTAGGAACCTACATACTGTTTTCTAAAGTGGCTGTATCAATTTAATGCCCACCAACAGTGCATGAGGGTTCCTTTTTTTCTCCACATCCTTACCAACACTTGTTATTTCTTGTCTTTTTTAGTAATTCTGACAAGTGTAAGGTGATATCTTATTGCGGTTTTGATTTGTTCTAACAAAATAGCAACAGCATTTTTCACAGAACTGGAACAAATGATACTAAAATTTATATGGAACCACAAAGACCTCAGATAGCCAAAGCAATCTTGAGAAAAAAAGAACAAAGCTGGAGGTATCACAGTTCCAGATTTTAAGATATGCTACAAAGCTATAGTAATCAAAACAGTATGATATCTGTACAAAAATAGACACATAGATCAGTGGAACAGAATACAGAGTTCAGAATTAAACCATGCTTATCTAGTCAGTTTAAGAAAAAGGAGACAAGGGGGTGCCTGGGTGGCTCATTCGTTAAGCATCTGCCTTCGGCTCAGGTCATGATCCCGGGGTCCTGGGATCGAGCCCCGCATTGGGTTCCCTGCTCAGCAGGGAGCCTGCTTCTACCTCTCCTGCTCCCCCTGCTTGTGTTCCCTCTCTTGCTGTGTCTCTTTCTGTCAAATAAATAAAATCTTCAAAAAAAAAAAAAGAAATGAAAAAGGAGGCAAGAATATAAAATGGGGAAAAGAGAGTCTCTTCAATAAATGGTGCTGGGAAAACTGGACAGCAACATGCAAAGAATGAAACTGGACCACTTTTTTTTTATATAAAGATTTTATTTATTTGACAGAGATACAGCAAGAGAGGGAACACAAGCAGGGGAAGCGGGAGAGGGAGAAGCAGGCTTCCCGCTGAGCAGGGAGCCCCATGCGGGGCTCGATCTCAGGACCCCAGGACCATGACCTGAGTTGAAGGCAGATGCTTAATGACTGAGCCACCCAGGTGCCCTGAAACTGGACCACTTTCTAACACCATACACAAAAATAAACTCAAAATGGATTAAATACCTAAATGTGAAACCTGAAACCATAAAAATCCTAGAAGAGAACACAGGCAGTAATTTCTCTGACATCAGCCATAGCAACCTATTTCTAGATATGTCTCCTAAAACAAGGGAAATAAAAACAAAAATAAACTATTGCGACTGCATCAAAACAAAAAGGTTTTGCACAGTGAAGGAAATCATCAACAAAACAAAAAGCCAATCTACTGAATGGGAGAAAATATTTGCAAATGATATATCTAATAAGGGGTTAATATCCAAAATATATAAAGAACTTACACAACTCATCACCAAACAAACAAACAAACAAACAAAAAAACAAGCCAGTTAAAAAATGGGTAGGGTACCTAAATAGACATTTTTCCGAAGAAGAGATACAAATGGCCAACAGACAGAGGAAAGGATGTTCAACATCACTAGTCCTCAAGGAAATGCATATCCACTCACATATTTCTTATTTCCTTTGTTTTTTCTACTGTGGTTCATATTTTCTATTTTTTTTTTCTAATTTCTTAAGGTAGAAGCTGAGTTCATTGACTTGAGATAGTTCTTTTTTTTCTAATAGGGATTTTATTGCTATAAATTTCTTTCTAAGTACTATTTTAGTTGCATCTCACAAACCTTGATATACTTTATTTTCATTCATTTGAAATACTTCAACATTATTCTTTTGATTTGTTCTTTAACACATGAGTTTTGTTTAATTTCCAACTATTTGAGGATGTTTCCAGATGTTTTCCTGTTACTAATTTCTAATTTAATTTCATATAGTTAGATAGCATTTTTTATATGACTTGAATTCTTGTAAATTTACTGAGACTTGTTTTATGACCCAGAATATGGTCTATTTTGGTAAATGTTCTATATGCACATTAAAAAATGTGCATGTTACCATTTTGGCTGTAGTTCTCTATAAATGTCAATTAGATTGGTTGATAATGTCATATCAATTGACTGATAATATTATCTAGTTTTCTATATCTTTACTGATTTTTTTGGTCTACTTGTTCTGTAAGTTATTGAGAAAATGGTATTGAAATCTGTCACTGATTAGGAGCCTGGCCACAGGGGAAGTCTTCTTTGTGTGTGTTTCCTGTAGCTTGCAATGGGGGTTGGGGAGGTGGGGAGTCACCAGGTCCCATGTGATAAAGCAGGCAAGAGTGTGTGTGTCACCCAAGGAGTAGGAACGAGTGGCCCTACATTCCAAAGTTGATCTACATCACATCCACTTTTGCGAACATCTTTCAGTGTGGTTTGAGAATGTTCTTTTAATAAGCATCTTTGCTTTGTCAAAAAAAATAAAAAAAACCCCAAACCAAACCAAAACACGAACAAAAATATAACCATAGTTATGGCTTCCTCTAATATTTCCTACAGTTCTATCAGCTTTTGCTTCGTGTATGTTGAAACTCTGTTATTGGGTGCATAAATGTTTAGGATTCTTATATCATCTTGATAACTGAACCCCTTTATCAGTATGAAATAAACATCTTTATCCCTGGTAGATATCTGTGCTCTAAATGCTACTTTGTTGATGTTAATATAGCCTTTTTACTTTTAATTTACTGTGTCTTATATTTAAAGTATGTTTTTTGGAGGCTGCATATAATTTTTTAACTTTTTTATTCTAATTACAGTATAGTTAACATACAATGTTATATTAGTTTCAGGTGTACAATATAGTGATTCAGCAGTTCCAAACATTACTCAGTGCTCATCAGGATATGTGTATTCTTAACTCCCTTCACTTATTTCACCCATCCTCCCACCAATCTCCCCTCTGGTAACCCCTCTGGTAACCATAATTAAGAGTCTGTTTCTTGGTTTGTCTCTCTCTCTCTCTTTTTTCCCCTTTGTTTATTTCTTAAATTCCACATATGAGTGAAATCATGGTATTTGTCTTTCTCTAACTGATTTATTTTACATAGTATAAGTGGCAAGATTTCATTCCTTTTTATGGCTGAATAATATTCCATTATAGAAATACTATAGAAATATGCCACATCTTCCTTATCCATTCATCAGTTGATGGACACTTGGGTTTCTTCCATAGACTGGCTCTTGTAAAGAGTGCTACAATGAACATATGGAGGCATGTATCCCCTTGAATTCATGTTTTTGTATTTTGGGGCTAAATAACCAGTAGTGTGATTACTGGATTGTAGGGTAGTTCTATTTTTAACTTTTTGAAGAACCTCCATACTGTTTTCCACAGTAGCTGCACAAGTTTGCATTCCCATCAATGATACATGACAGTTCCTATTTCTCTACATCCTAGCCAACACTTGTTGTTTCTTGTTTTTTATTTTAGATGCTGCATAGAATTTTGCCTTGTCTTTTCTATAATCTGATAAGCTCTGACTTTTAATTTAACTTAATTTCCTTTCATATGATTATCTTTCATATAATTATGATATGGTTGTTTTTGAATATATCATCTTACTATTTGTATTATTTGCCCCATCTGTGCTTTTCCATTTTTCTTCTTTTTAAAAAAATTTTGTTGGGGTAAGTATTTTTTATGATTTCATTTAACCTTATTTATTAGTTTGGAATTTTTATTGTTCTATTTTAATGGTTGCCATAATGTTTATAGTATATATTTTAACTTGTCACACTAAAACTTCAAAAGATATTATACCACTTAATATATAGTATAAGAATATTACAACAGCATTCTGCCATTTCTTTCCTCCTAAGGTTTGTGTTATATTATACCTCTTACTTGTACATGTTATAAACCAATAACAAGACATTGTTATTATTCTTGCTTCCAATAGTCAGTTATCTTTTACAAAGACTTAAATAATGGGAAAATTTACTCATATAGTTATCGTTTCTGATGCTCATCTATCCTTTTTACAGCAACAGTTTTTTATGTGGTATCATTTTCCTTCTGCTTTATTGAGTTCCTTCAACATTATTTGGAGTGCAGTTTTGCTGGTTTCAATTTTCTCGTATGTTTGAAATAGTCTTTCTCGTATGTCTGAAATGTTTGCTTTTGAAAGCTATTTTTGAGGAATAAAGATAGATATCTTGTTTTACATTAAATGTATCTTTTATTCTCTGGCTGTTTTTAAGATTTTCTCTTTATCATTATTTTTTTTTAAGATTTTATTTATTTATTTGAGAGAGAGAGAGAGAGCACAAGAGGGGGGAGCGGGAGAGGGAGAAGCAGACTCCCTGCTGAGCAGGGAGCCCGATGCGAGACTCCATCCGGGGACTCCAGGATCATGACCTGAGCCTAAGGCAGTCGTTTAACCAACTGAGCCACCAGGTGCCCTTTATCATTAGTTTTAAACAATTTGATTATGATGTGATGTTTCTTGTGCTTGAGGTTTATTGAGCTTCTTGGATCTGTTGGGTTATAATTTTCAACAGATTTGGAAAATTTCAGCCATTATTTCTTCTTCTGCCCCCCCTTTCCTCTCTGTCTTCGGAGACTCCACTTATACTTGTATTAAGCTATTTGAAGTTGTCCCATAGCTCACTGATGCTCATTTTTTTCTGTCCTTTTTTTATTTGGAAACTTTCTGTTGCTATGTCTTGAAGTACATCAGTCTTTTTTTCTGCAGTGTCTAATCTGCCATTAATTGCTTCCACTATCTTTTTCATCTCAGAAATGCTGTTTTTCAGCTCTGAAGTTCTAATTTTTTTTTAAATATCTTCCACATCTCTACTTAAGATGTCCAGTCTTTCTTATAGGTTCCTGGGCATATGAGATACAGTATAATAACTACTTTAATATCCCTGTCTACTAATTCTGTTATCTGTGTCATTTCTGAGTCAGTTTCAATTGATTGGTTTTACTTTTCATCATGCATCTTAGTTTCCTGTTTATTTGTATATCTGTTATGCAAAAACATTGTGAATTTAACTTGCTGGGTAGTGGGCACTTTTGGGTTCCTATAAATGTATTGTAGCTTTGTTCTGGAACACAGAAAGCAGTTTGGTCCCTTCAGGTCTTGCTTTTATGCTTTGTTAGGTAGAACCAAGGCAGCATTTCCTGAGGGCTAATTTTACCCCTTTATTGAGCCTTCTGAGTACTCTACTGAGTGACCCATGATTTATGAGGTTTTCCATTTGGGCTGGTGGCAACAGGCAATTTTCCCTGCTATGAGTGCTCCAGGCATGTGCTCACTAAGGCTCTCAGATGCTTCTTTCTCCAGGCCCAGGTAGTTTCCTCACACTCACAAAGTGACCAGAATTCAGCTGAATACACTAGAGGACCAGCTGCAGACCTCCAGAGCTCTCCTTCTTGTAGGTCTCTTGTCACTGGTCCTCTGTCCCTGGAACCGCAGCTGCCTTGGGCTCCCTGGATTCCCTCTGTCTCCTCACCTCAGGGAGAACACTGGGCTTCTCCTCTTTGCTCCACTGACTGCAGACTTCCTCCAGCCATTGAGTGGGGGGCAATCACAAGTCTTATCTCATTCATTTTCTGTCTCTTGGGGATCAGTGTCCTTCATTACCCAATGTCCAATGTCTTGAGAACCATTGTTTCATGTATTTTCATATGTATTTCATTTTTTATATATTTTATTTTTTCATATATTTTTTAGTTGTCTCAGGTATGAGGGTTAGTCAGATCCCTCTTTCCCCATCTTGGTCAGACCTGGAAGTTGCTGAGCTCCAGACTGAACCAGAATTTCCTGTGGGCACTTCCCAGTTCACCAAGCTCTAACAGAAAGCAGCCGTCTCACTAGGCAGCCAGGAATCTTGGTCCCAAGTCACAGAAGAGCAGCATCCAGCAGTGCAAGTTTAGCTGGGGTATCACGGCTAAACTGGTTGTTTTTTAAATCCCCTCTCTCAAAGCTTCCTAAATCTAAACTCTCCGACTCACCTGGGCAAACTTTATTGTTTTTGTTCTGAGTTTACAACCTCCAGAGGCATGTCAGAGAAAATAAGGGGACTTGGCCAAAATTTAATCCCTTGCGCTTCACTCAGTGATCCTTTTTCCATGTAGGTCCTCAGGTTTTCCATAGCTTCCCTCCAACACACACACACACACACACACACACACACACACTCATGCACAATGATTGTGCTAGGTTCTTCAAAGATGGGTCACCACAGTACTTCTGTGAGATTCTTTCTCAGCACTTCTTTTCTATCCATATCTCTTCTGAAATAAAAGCCAACATAACAACAACATTTCTACAGCAAAATCACAGCCTATTGACTCTGAATCTCAACCACCAGCCTTTCATTCAAATCCACATATGATCTTGTGACTAGTTTTAGTTTGCAGGTTCTATACACCACTCAGTGAAAAGAGGGTCATTTGTGTATCATTTCACATATAGATCTCTTCCTTCTTCCACATGGACCAGTTCATAGAATAACAGGTGGACAAAAGATAGTTTGTTTCCCATTTTAACTAAATTTGGCTAACGTTTAATCAAGCCCAAGTCTAAAGGTTTCCTAGGAGACACTGAGACCCATTTGTGCTGTCTGAGTGGTGGCCTAGCACCTCACACAATCAGGGGGTCATACATCCCTTCCCTACCCTAAGAAAGAGGTCTGGGTTGGGAAACGTGAAAGAGGCTCCTCACCTTCTAAACATCCATATGAGTCATGTCCAGAGGATTCCTGTTAACACCGTCTATGAGGGAAGCATGGAACTACTTGAACTTCAAATTAGCTTTAGCTTTTTTATTTAACTAGTTGTTCAGCCTTGAGCAAAGCACGTTACCTGGGCTTGTTTCTGTTTCTTTATCTGTTAGTAAAGAAAAGGCCATGACAATTTGATTTCCAAGAATCTTTGCAGCTCCAGAAGTCTTTGATTGCTTATTTTTGTATAGATATGGGACAAAATAACTATGAGAGAGGGTAGAATCCTGTGTTTCATTCAGTAAATTCTATGAAGCAGAAGACTAAAAAGTATGTGGACAGACCTATTTAGCGCGCCCACGTGACAACAAAAAAAATCTAAGTCATTAACATAGTTCTTCACATATTATCGAGGCTCATTCATTTGGTAGACATTTCGTTCTTTGAGATATTTGTATCATGTGACCATAAATAAGAAATTAGTAGCACTCTGTGAGCCGCAGCCTTTCGAGGGAGCGGTTGTGTGTTCACCATCTTAGGAAGATGTTCTCGTCCGTGGCACATCTGGCGCGGGCGAACCCCTTCAATGCGCCCCACCTGCAGCTGGTACACGATGGCCTCACGGGGCCCCCTGGGCAGCCCCGCCGTTCCCACAATCTGGCACCAGCCGCTGTGGAGGAGGACAGCTGCGAATGTGGCTCCATGGAGTTTTATGCGCTGTGTGGCTTTGGTGGGGTCTTAAGTTGTGGTCTGACACACACTGCTGTCATTCCTCTGGATTTAGTGAAATGCCGTATGCAGGTGGACCCCCAGAAGTACAAGGGCAAATTTAATGGATTCTCAGTTACACTTAAAGAGGATGGTGTTCGTGGTTTGGCTAAAGGATGGGCTCTGACTTTCACTGGCTACTCTATGCAGGGGCCCTGCAAGTTTGGCTTTTACGAAGTTTTCAAAGTCTTGTATAGCAACATGCTTGGGGAGGAGAATGCCTGTCTCTGGCGCACATCACTATATTTGGCTGCTTCTGCCAGTGCTGCGTTCTTTGCTGACATTGCCCTGGCTCCTATGGAAGCTGCTAAGGTTTGAATTCAAACCCAACCAGGTTATGCCAACACTTTGAGGGATGCAGCTCCCAAAATGTATAAGGAAGAAGGCTTGAAAGCATTCTACAAGGGAGTTGCCCCTCTCTGGATGAGACAGATACCATACACCATGATGAAATTTGCCTGCTTTGAGCGTACTGTGGAAGCATTGTACAAGTGTGTGGTTCCTAAGCCCCAAAGTGAATGTTCACAGGCAGAGCAACTGGTAACATTTGTGGCAGGTTACATAGCTGGAGTCTTCTGTGCAAGTGTTTCTCACCCTGCTGATTCCGTGGTATCTGTGTTGAATAAGGCGAAAGGTAGCAGTGCTTCTCAAGTTCTTCAGAGACTTGGATTTAAAGGTGTATGGAAGGGACTCTTTGCCCGTATCATCATGATTGGCACTCTGACTGCACTACAGTGGTTCATCTACGACTCTGTGAAGGTCTACTTCAGGCTCCCTTGCCCTCCTCCACCTGAAATGCCAGAGTCTCTGAAGAAGCAGCTTGGGTTAACTCAGTAGAATGATCAAAGCAAATGTGGACTGAATCTGCTTGTTGATCAGTGTTGAGGAAAGTGCAAGAGGAACTTTTATATATTTGACAGTGTAGGAAATTGTCTATTCCTGGTATAATTACTATAGTCTCTTGCCTAAGGCGAGGGTTTTAAACCCATGGTTGAAATAAACCCAACTATTCATGAAAAAAAAAAAAATTAATGGCGGAGATAGGAATAAAGTGTAAGATATTTCCAAGTCCTTTGTCCTGTATGAATCTCTCATTTTATATATTGTTCTATAAAATAAAATTATGCCATATTAAAAGAAAATGAACTCAGCATTGAAAAGGTAAAACTTTCCATGACTGAAATTTATCTCATTAGGATCTCAAATTTAATATTGCATTAATGTGGCTCATTACATTTAATGATTTCAATAAAAATAAAGACAGTAGTCCTCAAAATTTGCTTAGATCTTCTTCCTGTGGTCTTTAGAAAAAAACTTGCTTTTCTGTGTGGATCTCCTCCAGAATTTTTAATCTAAGCATGATTTCTTTGATAATCCAAATTATGAAAATTATTAGCACAGCTAGCCACTTGTTTCCTTCAGACAATGAACAGTGCACTAATTAACTATGCTGTGGCACATTCTGTCGATGATTAACCAACTGTGATGGAGTTATTTACACCTCTGGAAGCTATGCAGAATTTTACACATTTGAAGCTGGGGCTAAATCATCCCTGGCAATAGAATTTCAAACTTACACTTAAAAAGCTGCTGAAAAACTTTAAGTGTAAGTTTTATTATTGTTATAAAATTATATTTTTATGAGATTTGTGTTTTCATTTGTTAATGGATTATCATTTTAAAAAAGAGAAAGTTGTGTTCAGTGAGTAGAAAGAATTGAAAGTTATAAATTCTTTGTTTTCAGTGATTTGAAACATACTAATATTTAAGTAAAATGAGATCCTCCTATATTTAGGCATTTATATATTTGTGTTATTTACATAGCTGGGCTTCTGTTAGTAGAAAACACAGAAATGTTCATATTCAAAACAAATAAAAAATGATACTAAACTTTGTAATCTTAGTAGTTTGGGATTCAAGGTCATTTTGAAGATGTTAGATTTCAATAGCATTTTGTCTAGTAAAAAAAATTTTTTTGATTCCTTCACAAATATGCTATAAAACAGAGCTTGTATGTTAAATTTAAAAACCAGAGGATTGCCATGTGATCCACTACACCAAATCTGTTTTGCCATACTGATGATACTGAACTGTTACTTGCTTTTTGCAGAGATAATAAAGCAAAATACTAGATTCTGATTTATCTAGTGTTGTACTAAAGCAAAATCCATTATTTGTTGTTTTGTTTTTTGTGTCATTCCCTCAGAAGCAGCAGCAAGGAATGAAGAGTTCATGCTGACGATTTTATTAGCATGCTTACATGTAGATGATCCTTCCTGTGACAAGTCTGGAGGAAAACAGATGTAAACGCACCCCCCCATGTTTGATCCCCTCACCCATCAGTGCAGACCCTCCACAAAACCTGTCCTTCCCAACCAGCCTCATGCAACCACTGTTCTTCTGTAGCCCGAGCATATATTTTTGGTGTCTTTATTTAGACAAGCAATCATATCTTCTGCCTCGTGACATCCTTTCAATCTTCGTTAGATGAGTCTTTTTGCACTACTTTTCTCTGTTTGTCTCATCTTTAAAGTTTAGATCTCTGAGTTCTTTATAAATAGCATAGTCCTCCTCCTCAGAATTCTGAATAAATTGTGAATTCCTTTAGCCAACAATAAGCCCCCACGATGTCTCAGGCACTGTTCTAGGCAGGAGGACCCCCCAATAATGATAGGGATGTAACAGCTTACTCTCCTGGAGCTTACATTCTAACTGAATGAGATAAACAATAACATCAGTAAGTAAGTCACAGAGTTTGGTGGTGATTGCCATCGGAGGACAAAGTGGAGCTGTGTGAGAGGGATCAGACGTGCAGTAGACACAGCCAGTGTGGAGTCGAGCGACTAAGCTGCAGTGATCTTGGGAGGAGTCTGCCCAGCAGGATGCACAGCCTAGGGGAGGAGAAGAAACTACACGCACCCTGTCAGGTGAAAAATGGAGAAGCTGTGCCGGATGTGAGCAGATTATTGGTCCCAAATTTACCAATCAGGGAAATTACTTCCCCCACCCCTAAGGATGAGTGGGTAAGGGGAGGAGGAAGGCAAGAAAGGGTCAGGGAAGGGACACTTCCTATCATGTGGAAGAAATACAAGAGTGGGGACATTCTCCTCCCTGCACTATTTTTTCTGTTTTTATTTTTTAAATTTTTAAAATTTTTTAAAATTTTTAATTAACATAAAATGTATTATTAGTTTCAGGTCTATGATAGTCTTATATAATACCCAGTGCTTATTATATCACATACCCTCCCCAAAGTCCATCACCCAGTTACCCCATCCCTCTACCTCCCCTCCCCTCCAGCAAACCTCAGTTTATTTCCTAAGATTAAGCATCTCTTGTGGTTTGTCTCCCTCTCTGGTTTCATCTTGTTTCATTTTTTCCTCTCTTCCCATATGATCCTCTGCCTTGTTTCTTAAGTTCCACATTTCAGTGAGATCATATGTTAATTGTCTTTCTCTGACTGACTTATTTCGCTTAGCATAATACCCTCTAGTTCCATCCATGCCTTTGCAAATGGCAAGATTTCATTTTTTGATGGCTGCATAATATTCCATCGTATATATACACCACGTCTTCTTTATCCGTTCATCTGTCGATGGACATCTGGGCTCTTTCCATAGTTTGGCTCTTTTGGACATTTGGCTGCTATAAATATTGGGGTGCAGGTGTCCCCTCGGGTCACTACATTTGTATCTTTGGGGTAAATACCCAGTAGTGCAATTGCTGGGTCGTAGGGTAGCTCTATTTTCAACTTTTTGAGGAACCTCCATACTGTTTTCCAGCGTAGCTGCACCAGCTTGCATTCCCACCAATAGTGTAGGAGGGTTCCCCTTTCTCTGCATCCTCACCAATGTCTGTCATTTCCTGACTTGTTAATTTTAGCCATAAAATTGACCAGTGTGAGGTGGTATCTCATTGTAGTTTTGATTTGTATTTCCCTGATGCCGAGTGATGTTGAGCACTTTTTCATGTGTCTGTTGGCCATTTGGATGTCTTCTTTGCAGAAATGTTGCCCATCAGGTTTAAACACCAGCCTATGATTAATCAGAGGTGTGGCCCCTGCCCTGGGGAGGGGCTCAGCCTATGTAGACCGTTCACACCCTGAGCCTTATAGTGCACTTAAACAACCTGGATTTGGAGGTTGCTCACAATGCTAAAAATCTATGGAGGCTCTGATAGCCCCACACAGATTTACAAAAGCCTGAGTGTCCCCACTAGGTCTACTGTTGCACCATTATACACTAGTATGGATTGTTAAATATGAAAATACTTCCAAACCTCTCTCACTAGCCACTACCCCAAGCTCTCCTCTCCCCCACCCCAGTTATCCCTGCATTGCCCTGATCCTTCCTCAGATCCCCTGGATACTCCTCCATCCAGCATCTAAGGGACAAGAGCCCTGCACAGCAGGGTGCCCAGGACATAGCCATGCTGGACATCTGAGCCCTTGTTGTGCAGATTGTTAAATGTAAATGTGGCCTCTGGGCCCCCCACAGGATCCTACCAAGGCCCAAGAAAGTGCCCAAGATTCCATAGAAAGGTCACTATTTAGGAACAATGTTGCTGTAAACTACCCATTTAATCCTTCCCAATTTCACCAATAGAATCAGTCACTCCATCACCTCTGGGGCAGAGTGATTAAGGAGGAGGGCCAGGCTATCACACTAGCTGAGCTCCTGTCACATGGAAGGAAATGTCAGGCGTAGCAGAAAAGAGTTCCACCCTAACATCTACAAGTGGATGTCAGCTTCATGAGGACAAGAAGCAAAGCTTATACTTCCTGGTATATACATGCTTAATATTTGTTATCCCAATTAACATATTGTGCCCCTTTTATCTTAATCTTAAGATCCAAAGGAATTTAATCAATATGTTTTTCCCATAGTCAATGTAGTTTTATGAATGCCGTTGTTGTTATAACATTTCAAGTTCATTCAGGTGGAACTGTGCATCTGCAAAGCTAGAAAAAGCCAAGTCTTGCTTTTTAGTGCTCAATAAGAGCTAATGACATCTTGAATTAGATTTGGGAGTGACCTGTACTGCCAAGATTAACACATAATGAGGAGCACAGAGAAAAGCTGGCAAGAAAGTCAGAAATTCAGAATTGAAATTGACCAATAATGTATCCATAAATGTATGTATTATTTTAGATAAGGAATCTGAATGAGCTTCAACCCAGGTGTTGCACACCAGGGCTGTCAGGATGCTTAGCTCTAGGATGTGCATTCTCGTTGTATATTTTACTGGCTCTGTGCGGCGGACCCCGACGTTCGTCTTCTCTGAAAGCTGTGTGGTGTTGTGCACTGTTTACAACCTTACAATGTGCTAACTTTATAGGAAAAAAGGGCTGAAATGGCTTATCAACCTGCAGTTACGTAACTATTCATCCATTTTCCTGACAAAAGCGTAAGCAGCTGAACGCAGACACATTCTCTTGTTTACCTTTGCACACTTTTGAATACACAGCGCAATGCCATGTATACAGCAGGTGCTCCATAAATGTTAATTTCATGAACCAAAGCTTTTAAGGTCTGTTTAAATCTCTACACTTAGACTTCCAACACAGTCGCCGATAGGTATGCATGGCTAATAGGCACAAAGGCACATAGGGCAAGCATGGCTGAGCATGGCCCACGCCAGACTCTGCAGACCTTATATGAAAGAAGGGATGCAAAACATCGCTTCAGCTCCTATACAGACAGTGCGTGGAAATGGTAGCATTTTGTACATGTTGAGCAAAGTGAAATACATTAATAATGTTAATTTTACTTGTTTCTTTTTTACTTTTTAATTTGATGAGAAAATGTTAAGTTATGCATGCGGTTTGCTTTCATGACTCACATTAGACTGTTTTGGACAATGATGCTGTGAACAAAAATGTGCCCAGTGGTGAGTTAAAGTTACCTCCTGTGGTCGCCATAACGTGCGCATAAGCCCTAGGACAATGGAGTGCACAAGTTTTGCGGTCATTGGAACCGGCATAACATTTTCACTGTGGCGTATAAAGAACATTTGCACGGCTGTGACAGTGATGAAGGACTGCAGTGTGGTTCTCACATGGACTCCCACTGACCTTAGGGTAAATCACCTTCTGTTAGTATGCATGATTTCTCCCATTTCTGAAGCTATATTTAAACAAGTACGCTTTGAAGGCCCTTCTAAGAAGGAGCTGATGTCAGGCTGTGGAGGAACTCAGATTTTCAGGAGCCAACTGTGCAAACCTGAATGTTAGACTCTGGGAGAAGTACGTAAGTATACACAAAGATGTATTTGGGGCTGCACTCGTGTCAAAAATCCACCAGATTTCAAAGAGTGGTTCACACTCTTTGAAAATATATTTAAATAGGGGCGCCTGGGTGGCTCAGTCGGCTAAGCGTCTGCCTTCGGCTCAGGTCATGATCCCAGGATCCTGGGATCGAGCCCTGCATCGGGCTCCCCGCTCGGTGGGAAGCCTGCTTCTCCCTCTCCCTCTGCCTGCCACTCTGCCTACTTGTGCTGTCTCTCTCTCTCTCTGTCAAATAAATAAGTAAAATCTTAAAAAAAAAAAAAAAAGAAAATATATTTAAATCAAGATGATGTATATTAAGTGTTCATATTTAAATAATTACATATAAAAATGAAAAATACTCTTTAGGATAAAAACAGTTTTTACCTTATGAAATTAACTAATTAGAAAATTGCTTTAAAATTAACTTTTTTTTAAAATTTGTTCAAATCTTGACTTTGGATCAAAACCAAAATAATAATAGCAGCATACCCTATGAAAAGTTGTTAAGTGAAGTGATAATACTACATGGGTAATTTTTCCACCTTTTGTCACAGTCTCTGTTAAATTTTGTAATATACACCATACAGGAGCATCTTCCTTATAATTTTATGATATTTTGAAAAAAAACTCAAACAATTTTCAATTAGCATTTCTTTAAAAAACTATTTCCGGTTATCACAACAGTCTATCCAGTTGAAAATATTTTTAAACTTTAGATAATATATACCAATAAAGCCCTTATGTTTTTTAGGTAAATTATTTAGTTATCTTTTACGTTGCAAGAAATGCAATGCAGTATCAGCTTTTGTGAACTTCTAAACTGATAAAATCCCTCAACCGCTGCACATCATAAAATAAGCCAGTAATTTCTGGACAGAATCCTAATTATTAAGAATTATGATGCCACATTTCTAGACATGTACATTACACATAAAAAGTGAAATCGTCTTCTAATATAGAAAATCTATACTGTACTATTTTAAAAATGTTATCTTCAATGTATTTGAATGATTAGCAGTTACATTATGATTGTTATTTAAGTCATTGCAACTTTGAAACAATGTTTTTAAAATGGTATATATTTTATAAAGAAATAGAGGAAAATGGCAAAGAGAAACAAAAAGATAGATTTTTGCATTTACTCAGATATATACCATTTCCAGTGTTCATCATGCTTTTCCAAAGTTCCAAGTTTTCCATTTGATGTCTTCTCAATCATCTTGAAGAATTTCCTCTGCCTTTATTATTTCTTGTGGTATAGATCTGCTGCTTCTAGTCTTCTTTTATTTGAAAATGTCTTTATTTCACCTTTATTTTTTTCATTTTTTTTCCAGTTTTACTGAGAAATAATTGACATGCATCACTGTGTAAGCTTATTTTTTTAATTTTTATTGATTTTTTTGGAATCGAGTTTTTATTTAAATTCTAGTTAGCTAACATATAGTGTAATACTGGTTTTAGGAGTAGAATTCAGTGATTCATCACTTACATACAACACCCAGCGCTCATTACAGGTGCCCTCCTTAATACCCATCCCCCCATCTAGCCCATCTCCCGCCCACATCCCCTCCATCAACCTTCTGTTCTCTATCATTAAGAGTCTCTTATGGTCTGCCTCCCTCTCTTTCTTTTTTTTCCCCAATGTCAATCTCTTTTGTTTCTTAAATTCCACATATGAGTGAAAATATATGGTATTTTTATCTTTCTCTAACTTATTTTGCTTAGCATAATATTGTCTAGCT
Source organism: Mirounga leonina (assembly GCF_011800145.1). Taxonomy (NCBI): domain Eukaryota; kingdom Metazoa; phylum Chordata; class Mammalia; order Carnivora; family Phocidae; genus Mirounga; species Mirounga leonina. Next base: position 6,596,671 of record NW_023270812.1, read on the forward strand.
CCATCCACTTTGTTGAAAATGGCAAGATTTCATTCTTTTTGATGGCTGAGTAATATTCCATTGTATATAATATATACCACATCTTCTTTATACCACATCAGTCAATGGACATTTGGGCTCTTTCCATAATTTGGATATTGTTGATAACGCTGCTTTAAACATCAGGGTGCGTGTACCCCTTCTAATCGGTATTTTTGTATCCTTTGGGTAAATACCTTGTAGTGCAATTGCTGGGTCATAGGGTAGTTCTATTTTTACCTTTTTGAGGAATCTCCAGACTGTTTTCCAGAGTGGCTGCCCCAGTTTGCACTCCCACCAACAGTGTAAGAAGGTTCCCCTTGCCCCGCATCCTCACCAACATCTGTTGTTTCCTGGGTTGTTAATTTCAGCCATCTGACAAGTATGAGGATCATATCTCATTGTAGTTTTGATTTGTATTTCCCTGATCCCAAGTGATGTTGAGCATTTTTTCATGTATCTGTTGGCCATTTGTATGTCATCTGTTCCTGTCTTCTGTCCATTTCTTAACTGGATTATTTATTTTTGGGGTGTTAATTTTGATAAGTTCTTTATAGATTCTGGATACTAGCCCTTTATCAGATATGTCATTTGCAAATATCTTCTCCCATTCTGAAGGTCGCCTTTTAGTTTTGTTGATTGTTTCCTTTACTATGCAGAAGCATTTTATCTCCCAGTAGTTCATTTTTGCTTTTGCTTCCCTTATCTCTGGAGACAGATAAAGTAAGAAGTTGCTGTGGCTGAGGTCCAAGGGGTTGCTGCCTGTGTTTCTCCTCTAGGATTTTGATGATTTTCCTGTCTTAAATTTAGGTATTACATCTATTTTAAATTTATTTTTGTGTGTGGTGTAAGAAAGTGGTCTAGTTTCATTCTTCTGCATATTGCTGTCCACTTTTCCTAACACCATTTGTTGAAGAGAGTTTTTTCCACTGAACATTCTTTGCTGCTTTGTCAGAGATTAGTTGACCATATAATTGTGGGTCCATTTCTGAGTTCTCTATTCTATTCCATTGATCTATATGTCTGTTTTTATGCCAGTACCATACTGTCTTGATAATTACAGCTTTATAATGTAGCTTGAAGTCTGAGATTGTGATGCCTCCTACTTTGCTTTTCTTTTTCTTTTTTTTCTTTTTTTTTTTTATTTGAGAGAGAGAGAATGAGACAGAGAGCACATGAGAGGGGGGAGGGTCTGAGGGAGAAGCAGACTCCCCGCCGAGCAGGGAGCCCGATGCGGGACTTGATCCAGGGACTCCAGGATCATGACCTGAGCCGAAGGCAGTCACTTAACCAACTGAGCCACCCAGGCGCCCTGCTTTTCTTTTTCAACATTACTTTGGCTATTTGGGGTGGAACATACAAATTTTAGGATTGTTTGTTCTAGCTCTGTGAAAAATGCTGATGGTTTTTTGATAGGGATTACATTGAATGTGTAGATTACTTTGGATAGTATAGACATTTTAACAATACTTGTACTTCCAATCCGTAAGTATGGAATGTTTTTCCATTTCTTTTTTTTTTTTTTTTTAAGATTTTATTTATTTATTTGACAGAGAGAGACACAGCGAGAGAGGGAACACAAGCAGGGGGAGTGGGAGAGGGAGAAGCAGGCTCCCCACTGAGCAGGGAGCCCGATGCAGGACTCGATCCCAGGACCCTGGGATCATGACCTGAGCCGAAGGCAGCCGCTTAACCGACTGAGCCATCCAGGCGCCCATGTTTTTCCATTTCTTTGTGTTATCTTCAATTTCTTTCATAAGTTTCTATAGTTTTCAGCATACAGATCTTTTACCTCTTTGGTTAGGTTTATTCCTAGGTATCTTATAGGTTTGGTGCAATTGCAAATGGGATCGACTCCTTGATTTCTCTTTCTGCTGCTTCATTATTGGTGTATAGAAATGCAACAGATTTCATTATGTTGATTTTATATCCTGCCACTTTGCTGAATTCCTATATCAGTTCTAGCAATTTTTTGGTGGAGTCTTTTGGGTTTTCTACATAGAGTATCATGTCATCTGTGAAGAGTGAAAGTTTGACTTCTTTCTTGCTGATTTGGATGCCTTTTATTTCTTTTTGTTGTCTGATTGCTGAGGCTAGGACTTCTAGTACTATGATGAACAACAGTGGTAAGAGTGGACATCTCTGTCATGTTCCTGACCTTAGGGGAAAATCTCTCAGTTTTTCCCCATTGAGGATGTTATTAGCTGTAGGTCTTTCATATGTGGCCTATTTATGATGAGGTATTTTCCTTCTATCCCTACTTTGTTGAGGGTTTTTATCAAGAGTGGATTCTGTATTTTTCAAACACTTTTTCTACATCTGTGGGGAGTATCATATGGTTCTTATCCTTTCTTTTATTAATGTGGTGTATCACGTTGATTGATTTGCAGATATTGAACCACCCCTGCAGCCCAGGTATAAATCCCACTTGATCATGGTGAGTAATCCTTTTAATTCAATTAGCTAGTATCTTGTTGAGAATTTTTGCATCCATGTTCATCAGGGGTATTGATCTGTAATTCTACTTTTTAGTGGGGTTTGTGTCTGTTTTTGGAGTCCAGGTAATGCTGGCCTTGTAGAATGAGTTTGGAAGTTTTCCTTCCTTTTCTATTTTTTGGAACAACTTCAGAAAAATAGGTATTAATTATTCTTTAAATGTTTGGTAGAATTTTTAGAAGCCATCTGGCCCTGGACTCTTGTTTGTTGGGAGATTTTTGATTACCACTTCAATTTCTTTGCTGGTTATAGGTCTGTTCAAATTTTCTATTTCTTCCTGCTTCAGTTTTGGTATTTTATATGTTTCAAGGAATGTATCCATTTCTTCCAGATTGTACAATTTGTTGGCATACAATTGCTCATAATATTCTCTTATAATTGTTTGAATTTCTTCGGTGTTGGTTGTGATCTCCCCTCTTTCATTTGTGATTTTATTTGTTTGGATCCTTTCTCTTTTCTGGCTAGGGGTGTATCAGTTTTTAATTCTTTCTTGTTTCATTGTTCTGTTCTGCTGTTTTTTTTTTTTTATTTCTATATCATTTATTTCTCCTCTAATCTTAATTATTTCCCTTCTTCTGCTGGTCTTAGGCTTTATTTGATGTTCTTTTTCCAGTTCCTTTAGGTGAAACATTAGGTTGTGTATTTGAGACTTTTCTTGCTTCTTGAAGAAAGCCTGTCTTGCTATATACTTCCCTCTTATGACCACCTTTGCTGTGTCCCAGAGGTTTTGGACTGTCCTGTTTTCCTTTTCATTTGCTTCCATGTATTTTTTTTTTATTTCTTCTTTAATTTCCTGGTTAACCCATTCATTCTTTAGTAGGATGTTCTTTCTTTAACTTCCATGTATTTATGGTCTTTCCAAATTTTTTCTTATGGTTGACTTCAAGTTTCTTAGTGTTGTGGTCTGAAAATATGCATGGTATGATCTTTTGTATTGGTTGAGGCCTGATTTACGACCCAGTATGTGATCTATTCTGGAGAATGTTCCATATGTACTCTAAAAGACTATGTATTCTGCTACTTTGGGATGAAATGCACTGAATATATCTGTTAAGTCCATCTGGTCCAGTGTGTTATTCAAAGCCATTGTTTCCTTGTTGTTTTTCTGCTTAGATGATCAGTCCATTGCTGTGAATGGGATATTCAAGTCTCTACGATTATTGTATTACCAGTGAGTTTCTTTAAGTTTTTTATTAATTGATTTATATATTTGGCTGCTCCCAAGAGTTGGGGGCATAAATATTTACAATTGGTAGATCTTCTTGTTTTTTTATTATGATATAGTGCCCTTCTTCATCTCTTATTACTGTCTTTGGTTTAAAATCTAGTTTGTCTGATATAGGTATGCCTACTCCAGGTTTCTTTTGATGTCTATTAGCATGGTAGATGGTTCTCCACCCCCTCACTATCAGTCTGGAGCTGTCTTTGGGTCTAAAATGAGTCTCATATAAGCAGCATATAGATGGGTCTTGGTTTTTTCTCCATCCTGGTACCCTGTGTCTTTTGATTAGAGCATTGAGTCCATTTATTTTCTTGTTCATTGGGAGATTTTTGATTACCACTTCTTTCTTTGCTGGTTATAGGTCTGTTCAAATTTTCTATTTCTTCCTGCTTCAGTTTTGGTAGTTTATATGTTTCAAGGAATAACTATTGATATATATGAATGTAGTGCCATTGTATTATCTGTAAAGTCGCTGTTCCTATAGATTGTCTCTGTTCTTTTCTAGTCTTTGTTGCTGTTGGTCTCTCTTTCCCACTCAAAGGGTCCCCTTTAATATTTCCTGCAGAACTGGTTTAATGTTCATGAATCCCTTTAGTTTTTGCTTGTCTTTATCTCTCCTCCTATTCTGAATGACAACCTTGCTATATAGTATTCTTGGCTGCATATTTTTCACAATCACCATGTTGAATATATCATGCCACTATCTTCTGGCCTGCCAAGTCTCTGTGGACAGGTTGCTGCTAACCTTATGTGTCTACCCTTGTAGCTTAAGGATCTTTTGTCCCTAGCTGCTTTCAGAATTCTCTTTATCTTTGTATTTTGCCGGTTTTACTGTGAAATGTCTTGGTGTTGATCTGTGTTTGTTGTTGTTTTTTTTAAACATTTTATTTATTTATTTGAGAGAGGGACAGAGAAAGTGAGAGAGAGCACAAGTGGGGTGAGGGGCAGAGGGAGAAGCAGACTGCCCGCTGAGCAGGGAGCCCGATGAGGGGCTCGATCCCAGGACCCTGGGATCATGACCTGAGCCGAAGGCAGATGCTTAACGACTGAGCCACCCAGGCGCCCCTGTGTTTGTTGATTTTGAAGGGAGTTCTCTGTGTCGCTTGTATTTGAATGCCTGTTTCTTTCCTCAGATAAGGAGTTCTCAGCTATAAGTTGTTCAAATAAACCTTCTGCCCTTTTCTCCCACTCTTCTTCTGGGACTCCTATGATATGGATATTACTGTGCTTTGTGGAATTGCTGAGTTCCCTAAGTCTATATTCATGATCTAATAATTTTCTTTCCCTCTTCTTTTCAGCTTAATTATTTTCCATAATTTTATCTTTTATATCACCTATTCGATCCTCTTCTTTCTCCATTCTCATTGTGATTACATCCAGTTGGTTTTGCATCTCAGTTATAGCATTTTTTATTGTGGCCTGACTAGTCTTTTATCTCTGAACCCAGAGTTTCTCTGGTGTCTTCTATGCTTCTTTAAAGCCCAGCTAGTATTCTTATGACTGTGGTTCTAAATTCTTGTTCAGATATATTGCTTGTATTTGTTTTGAGGAAATACCTGGCTGTGATTTCTTCTTGATCTTTCTTTTGGAGAGAATTCCTCCATCTTGTCATTATGTCTAAGTTTCTCTCTTTTGGGTGTTATGAAAGCTTATGTTTCCTGCTCCTGAGAGTAATACTATATTAAGAAGGGGCCCTAACTGTCCAGGGCCTGGCGCTTCAGTAAGTGTTTCTGGTGTATGTTGTGTGCACTCTGCTGTTGTGTTTTGGCTCCTCTTTCCCACAGGTCAATCCTCTGCAGAATTCCTCCTTGCTTGCTATGGGGAGCGTTTGGACCTTTAACTAGATGTGCTTTGATTTGTTTATTAAGATAAACCTGATTTTTTAAAAAAGCAGTCTGATCCACGAAAAGACAAATGGAAAAGGAAACAAACCAACCAACCAATAAACAAAAAACTATAAGCCTGATTCCAAAGAAAAAAATCATTAAATTAAATTAAATTAAATTAAATTAAATTAAAAATTTTAAAAATTCTAAAAAAGAAAGCCTGATCCTATTTCCACCAGAACTGAAGCTGACACTTAGGAGGACTCTATGATCAGTAGACTTGCTCCATGCAAGGGGCCTGTGTTGGTCCCCTGGGGGAGAGGCCTGCTGTGCTGGCTCATAGTCAGACCTGCCCTAGTAAAGCTACCCCTGCCAGGCGTAGGGGGTGGGGTCTGGTAACCAACTCCAGCCCCTACTGAAGACACTATATTTCTTTCTGAAGTCCAACTGTGCTGGTGGGTGGGTGAGGGTGGTGAAGAATGCATCATCCTGCCCTCTCATCTCTGGGGAGGAGACTCTCAGTGGCCACTATTCAGGAGGCCCTCACAGAAAAGTGAAAATCTCCCCTTCTGTGTCCCAGGCTTTTGTCAGATCCCTGCTCTCAAGCAGTCTGTGCCCGGCCATGGGCATGCCTGGTGCCACAGTTCTCCTGTGTTTCATCTCTGACGACAGTTGGGATTCAAAACCCCAAATCTTAAGGACCCACAAGGCACAGACCTGCTTCCCTCCCCTGGAGGAGAGCCTCACAGCACTGTGCCTGGCACCGTTCTGTCCCAGAAAAGCAGTTGCAGGGTTGCACACAGCAAAAAGCTGCGATGAGGTTATCTGCCCTCTGTCTGTGCCTCTGTCTCCTGCTGTTCAAGAGCCGCTCAATGATGCCCAGTGGACCTTTTGTCCTTGGAGAGGCAATATACCCTCTTCCAAACGTACTCCAGGACGGGAGCATTCTCTCCTTATGTGACCTAGGGGATCCCCACACCATGGTGTCTTGCATGAACCCCACATGCTGCTCTCTTTCCTGCTCTCTCATTCTCTCCCTGACTTCTCTCTGCAAAAAGGTCTCCCTCCCCTTCATGGCACCTCAGCTTTTCTCTCCCCCAATTCTCATCTCCGAACCTTGCATCTGCCACATTCTCTCCCTCCAATTGTGCAGATTGTTTTCTTAATCCTTAGATCAATTTCCTAGTTGTTCAAAATGATTTGATGTTGATCTAGCTGTGTTCAAGGGAGGAGGCAAGCTCAGAGTCCTCCTATTATTCCAACATCTTAGCTCCTCCCTAGGATTTCTTTATATAAAATTGTGTCATTTGCAAATAGAGACCATTTTCCTTCTTCCTTTTCAATTCTGATACCTTTTATTTTTCTTCTTGCCTGATTGCTTTAACTTGGACTTCCAATATCATGTTGAATAGGAGTGGTGAGACTGGGCAGCTTTGTCTTGTTCCTAAACTCAGAAGGAAACTTTCATCCTTTCACCACTGAGCATGATGTGAGCTGTAGACATGTCATATATGATCTTATTATGTTGAGATATGTTCCTTTTATGCCTAATTTGTTGAGTTTTTATCATGAATGGGTGTTGAATTTTGTGGAATGTTTCTTTTTTTTTTGCATTATTGAGATAATCATATGTTTCTTTTCTTTCATTCTATTAATATAATTCATCACATTGATTTATGTTGAATCATCCTTGCATCCCAGGGATAAATCCCATTTGATCATGGCAAATGATCCCCTAAATGTGCTGTTTAATTCAGTTTGCTACTACTTACTGAGTTTTTTTGCATCTGTAGTCATTAGGGATATTGCCCTATAGTTTTCTTTTCTAGTAGTATTCTTTTCTGGTTTTGGTGTTAGGATAATCCTGGTTTCACAAAATGAGTTTGGGAGTGTTTCCTCCTCTTCAATTTTTTGGAAGATTTTGAGAAGGATTGGTGTTAATTACTCTTCAAATGTTTGGTAAAATTCACCACTGAAGCCATCTGGTCCTGGGCTTTTCTTTATTGAAAAAGTTTTGATTACTGATTAAATCTTCTTACTAGTAACTGGTCTATTCAGATTTTCTATTTCTTCTTGATTCAGTCTTAGTAAGTTGTATGTTTCTAAAAATTTTTCCATTTCTTCTAGTTTGTTGAGTTTGTTGGCACATGGTTGTTCACAGTAGCCTCTTAGGATACTTTGAATTTTTGTGGTATCAGTTGCAATGTCTCCTTTTTCTGTTATAATTTGGTTAATTTGAGTCCTTTCTCTTTTTTCCTTGGTTAGTCTAGATAAATGTTTGCAAATTTTGTTTCTTTTGAAAAGAACCAGCTCTTAGTTTGGTTAATCTTTTCTATTGTGTTTCTGTTCTCTATTTATTTATTTCTGCTCTGATCTTTATTATTTCCTTTCTTCTGCTTACTTTGGGCTCAGTTTGTTCTTTTTATAGTTTCCTAAAGTGTAGAGTTAAGCTCTTTACTTGAGACCTTTCTTGCTTCTTAATGTAGGCATTTATTACTATGAACTTCCCACTTAAAACTGCTCTTGCTGCATCCTATAAGTTCTGGCATGTTGTGTTTCCATTTTCATTTGTCTCAGGAAACTTTTTAATTTACCCTTGAGTTTCTTCTTTGATCCATTGGCTGTTCGGGAGATTGTTATTTAATTTCCACATTTGATTTCAGTCTTTTTGAATTTGTTAAGTCTTGTTTTGTGGCCTAATATATGGTCTATACTAGAAAATATTCCATGTGCCCTTGGGAAGAATATGTATTCTGTTGTTGGACAGAATGTTCTGTGTATGTCTCTAATGGCCATTTGGTATATAGTATTGCTAAAATCCACTGTTTCCTTGTTGATTCTCTGTCTGCATGGTTTATCCATTGTTGAGAGGTTGTGATTATTATTGTCTTACTGTTTATTTCTCCTTTTAGCTCTGTTTATTTTTGCTGTATATATTCAGGTGCTCTGATATTCAGTGCATAAATATTTACAATTGCTATATCATCTTGAGATATTGACCCCTTTATCATTTTTTTAAAAGATTTTATTTATTTATTTGAAAGAAAGAGAGAGCGATTGCAAGTAGGCAGACAGGCAGGCAGAGGGAGAGGGAGAAGCAGGCTCCCTCCTGAGCATGGAGCTGGATGTGGGGATTGATCCCAGGATGCTGGGATCATGACCTGAGCCGAAGGCAGATGCTTAACCAACTGAGCCACCCAGGTGCCCCAACCCCTTTATCATTAAATAATGACCTTCTTTGTCTCTTTTTAGCATTTTTATTTTAAAGTCTATTTTGTCTGATATAAGTATAGTTCCTCCTGCCCTTTTTTGTTGTTGTTGTTGTTACAATCTGCTTAAAATGCCTTTTCCCGTCAATTCACTCTCATTCTATTTGTATCTTTAAGGCTAAAGTGAGTCTTGTGTGGCAGCATATTGTTGGTTGTTGTTATTGTTATTTTTAATCCACTCAGCCATTCTATGTCTTTTGATAGGAGAATTTAATCCATTTACATTTAATTATTGCTAGATAATCACTTACTATTGGCATTTTGTTCATTGTTTTCTGGCTGTTTTGTAGATCCATTGTTCCTTGGTTTCTCTCTCTCTCTCTCTCTCTCTCTCATCTTTTGGTATCAGTATGTTTTGACTTCTTTATGATATTCTTTTGTGTAACTTGTAACCGCATATTGAATTCCATTCTCTAGAATTCACATGCTTTGCACTTTACTTCTTCTCCCTCTCACATTTTAGATTATTGCTGTTATAATCTGTTTCTTTATATTGTGTAACTAACTCAGATTACTGTATTTATAGTTATTTTTTGCTGTAATGATTTTTTTAAACTTTTAAACTAGAGTTGTGAGTTATGACCACTGTTACCATATTGCAGAATCTAACTATGACTACATATTTATTATTACCAGTGAGACTTATGCTACCTTTATGTATTTTTATAGATGTTAATTAGTATTCTTTTGCTTCTACCCAAAGAATTCCCTTTAGCATTTCTTGTAAGGCTGGTCTGATGGTAATGAACTACCTCAGCTTTTGTTTGTTCAGGAAAGATTTTATCCCTTCTTCATTTCTTTTTTTTTTTTTTTAAGATTTTATTTATTTATTTGACAGAGAGAGAGAGAGCACAAGTAGGCAGAGCAGCAGGCAGAGGGAGAGGGAGAAGCAGGCTTCCCGCTGAGCAGGGAGCCCGATGTGGGGCTCGATCCCAGGACCCTGGAATCATGACCCGAGCTGAAGGCAGATGCTTAGCCTACTGAGCCACCCAGGTGCCCCTTCATTTCTGAAGGACAGCCTCACCAGATATAGAATTCTTGGTTGATAGATTTCGTCTCAACATTTTGAATATGTCATCCTATTCTCTCCTGGCCTGAAAATTTTCTATTGAGAAATCTACCAGTATTCTTATGGGATTTCCTTTGTATGTAACTTCTTTCTTTCCTCTTGCTGCTTTTAAAATTCTTTCTTTGTCTTTGACTTTTTACAATTTAATTACAATGTATCTCAGTGTAGCCCTATTCAGGATTCAACCTATTTGGAGTCCTTTGTGCCTCATGGATCTGGATGTCCATTATTTACCTAGGTTCAAGAAGTTTTAAAATATATTTGCTGTCCCTTTTTCTTTCTCTTCTCCTTCCAGAATTTCCACAATGCAAATAATGTTTATTTCATTGTGTCCTAGAATACCCATAGGTTTTCTTCACTGTTTTTTTTTTTTTTTCTTTTTGCTCCTCTGATTGGGTATTTTCCAATATCCTATCCTCCATGTTGCTGATTCTTCTGCATGGTTGAGTCCTCTTTTGAAAGCTTCTATGAATTTTTCAGTTCAGTTATTATATTTTTCAACTCTAGGGATTTCTGTTTATTTGTTTTTTGATGGTTGCTGTTTCTTTGTTTAACTTTTTATTTTGTCCATACATTGTTTTTTTGGTTTCATTTAGTTGTCTGTGCTTTTTTGTAGTGCACTAAACTTCCTTAAGAGGATCATTCTGAGTTCTTTGATAGTTCATGGATCTCTATATCTTTAGGGTCACTTATTGGAGCTTTATTAGTTTCCCTTGATGGTGTCATATGTACCTGATTTTTCGTGATCCTTGATTCCTTACACTGGTGTCTGCACATTTAAGTGATGGGGCTTCTCTTCCATACTTTACAGGTTTGCTTTGGCAGAGACAAGTTTTTCACCCATCAGTTAGAGCTTCTGGACATATCAGCTGGTAATGTCTTTGGGCAGATGGGGCCTGCTATTATGGCCTATTTTTGGGTGAGGCAACTATTTGAGCTCTGAGAACAGGTGTGAGGATGTGCCAGTGTCTGAGAACAGCTGGATAGGACTGCTAGTCTAGTTTCCTACCCAAGTGAGGCTGTAGGATGGGCTCTGTGATTGCCTGAATTTTCTGGTCAGGTTTATTAGATGATCAAGGTTGATTACTATATTCAGTAGTAGATAAGGTTATGAATTAGCTTCCCTGGCCTGGCAGGGCAGCAAGCCAGATCCCAGTGCCTATACAGCTTTTTCTGTGGGAGTCTAAATTAGGCTTTAGTGTGCACTGAATTTCCTGGTCAGGTGAGGTCACCAGTTTTGTTCTGCAGACAGGAAAAGCCATGGAGTTGATTCTGTTCAAGTGCCACTGTGCTTGAATGACCTATGCAGTTTCCCTTGAGCTCTGGTTAGGTTGCCTGGTCAGATAGGCTGAAGGCTATATTCAGTGAGGAGTGAAGCTATTAATTAGATTCCCTACCTAGGCACAGCAGGAGAAGTAGCTCTAAAAGTGGTAAAGCTCTTGGTTACCTTAAGCCAAACTGCATCCCAAGTTCCTTGGCAGGACAAGGACATTGGCTTTGCCCTACAGATGATTGGCTCTGTCTGCCCTTCTCTCAGCTCTAGTACTGCTGGTCTACACAGTTTTCAGAAGTTGTCACCAGCCCTTCTGGTCAGATGGGGCTGGAAGACACTTTCTACGGTTGGTGGAGCTATGTCTCAACCCCCTTGCCTGGGTAGGAAGGGAAGGGATCTCTCCAGGCTACTCTTAATTTCTCAAACAATTTCTCCAGTTAGGAGGTGCCAGGAGCTATCCCCCATCTTATTTCTGAATTAATCTCCCTGCCTGTGCATAGGGCAGGAAGACTCCACACCCATTACAGATTTTGCTCTGGGAGTGACCTGTTTTGCTTGTCCCCCTTTTGGTTCCAGTGCCACATAGCTTCCAGTTGTTGATCCCAGCCCATCTGCTCAGATGGGGCTAACCGGCACTCTGTACAGTGGGTGGGCTGTACTCAATACCTTGGCTAGGCATGGGCAAACTGGGCTCTAAGGCTGGTAGAACTCCTCATTTGAGGATCTGAATCAGGCCAATCTGCACTCTGCCAAGTTCCCTGATCAGAGTGCACCCCTGACTTGGTTCTGCAGATGAGCAATACCTCCAGGTGGGATTACTACTTGGGCACTGCAGATATGAACTCAGTTTGTCAAATTCTGTGTACTGGCTATTGCAAGTCCCTAACTCCTTTTCTGTCACAATCCAAATTCTCAGTGGCCAGGCACTACAGATTTTCCTACAGTCTTCATGGTGTAAGATCATAGTAGAAGCTCCAAAAAAGTGACCCACAATACTGTGAAGGGGGAGCTGGATATTCCCCCTGGGTTTTCTTTTTCTGTTGGAGGAACCAGAGGCTCAAGGGAGACCTCTCCACATGGTGCTACACTGGCCTGGGAGAGGGGTAATGCTGTCAATATGTAGCTGCTTCTCTCACCCTTCCAATGCACTCTGTCCTAGTCTCTGAGGTGTAGGGGGCTACTTCAGCCTCACCATTTTGTCCTAGGATTCTCTCAGTTGTGTCTTGCTCTTGAATAGATGTTTCTTGCTCTTCTCATGAGGGGTGCAAAATAAGGAACAACCTATGTTGCCACCTTGGTGATGTTACTCTCTCATAGTAACTTTTTATAAACCTTTGCTTGGTTGAATTGTTAGCAAAGATAGAAGACATAACCTATACAATATCTTCTGTTTCTTTTCTTTTTCTCTGATGTTCCTTGTTTCCCTCTTATTAAATAAGACTAAAAAGATGAACACTGCTTTGTGGGAAGCATCAGGTGGTATTCTAGGAAGATCTGGTGAGAGGACTGAATCACCCCTAAGACAAAGCCCACAACCCCTTCAGCAAGCCAGCACATCTTCTCCAGGTGATGTGTCCAGACTTTCTGGGTGTCACTGAACAGTTAACTTCTATTGCCTGTTTCTTTCAAATATGACAGTGTTATTTGACTTTTCCCTGACATACTTTTTACAATTTTTTAAGAGGGATGGACTAGATGTAATTTATTCCTCAGTCAATAACTGTGTGTATGGGGTGGGGGGGTGGAATAAGTGAGATGACTGTGGAAAAGCTACTCACAGAAGTCCAAGTCCAAAAAATCTGTAGTCTTTTTGTTTTAGCAGCATTGAGAAGAAATGGTGAAGAAAGGATCAACGCCAGTCTAGATTTCTTTTTTTTTAATTCTTCAAGTCTGCCACCAGATTCAGTCACTTAATTCAGAAAAATTGATGCCAAACTTGTTTACAGAACTGGAATTATTTTCGTAATAACAAACTTGTAAAATCCTTGAAGAAGACTGATTGGATTTCCATTATTTGATGATTCTAAAGATGAATGTGGGGTTTAGATAAAACAAACAACCTAAAGAATCTAACGATTTTTCTTAATGATATGACAAACACAAGAAAATTACAAAATGGCAGCATTTCCATTCTTTGTTTATTTGATAGGAAAGCTAGAAGTACCAAAATTTATTTTTCATTGAAAACTATACACTAGCTATTTAGTTTGACTTCAACAAATGTAAATTTTAGGAGTTGAAATATATGAGAATTCCATATTATTTTAAGTTCTAGTATCTTTATATATGCTGGGTAATGTGAACTAATTTCAAAATTATTTAGGTCTGTCCCTTTCTCTTCTATTAAACTTAAATATTTGGATAGTATTTCATAAAGTCAGTAGGAATAGGTCAATATAAATTTCTTGTTATTTTAGGTATCTTGCCTAATATGAAACTGAAATCAGAAAATATGTTTGATCCTAAAATGTTTTCAAAATTTTTATCATCTGGAAAACTTCTCATGGCCAGGAGAACTGTTTTTGGTTTTTTTTTTTCTGTTTGTTTGTTTTGTCTTTTTTGTTTGTTTGTTTGGTTTTTGCTTCAAATGGTTACTTCTGGTCTATTTTTCACTATATTGACCCTATTGAGCCTATAATTTGAATAAACTTTAAAGTCAGATAACCATCAGCATATAAAACTATAAACTTACCACAAATCATGATTGAGCTATTATATCCATACCTATGTACATAAAAATTTGTACTCAATGATGAATATAAACATGAATGAACTATCAAGTCCAGCTTCATGGAAAAGACATTCTGAGAACAGAGTTTGTAATCAGGTTTTCACTGTGCCTGTATTTGTGCTCACATAAAGTTATTAAATAACACCAATTATTTATAACATTCATAAGTCCTAAGAGCTGACCACAATATAGGTCATTATGAGGTATTCTAAAAAAAAAGTCTCCAAAATAATAAGGGTCTTCTTTGTGTCCTTCTTCAATTCATATTTGCTATTAACAGGAGGTTAAAGTTCCAAAAAAAGAGATAAAATTTTAATATTCCTGTGCTTCTTTCATTACGTAAGAAATGCCCTGCATCCTTACCACCTGAGTTTAAAAATATAATGTAGCAAATATAAAAAATGAGAAAACATTCTGTTTAGGTAGTTGTTGAAGCTGATGGAAGCCTGATTAAAAGAGAGGTGGTATTATTTTGAACAGAGGGTGGTATATGATTGAGGAGAGCGTTACCACTTTTATAATTCTGGATCATTTTTTACATTTTTCCCTCTTTTTTTTGTTTAACCTAGCAAACATTTTATTAGTGAGTTTCTTTTCACTTCTACTTTTAAAATGTCTGTTTTCATCCTCTTTTTCACCTAACACTATATTAAGTATAAGAGTAACAATCAAATTCAGGCTCCTGTACATTACTTGTTACACACAGAGTCTGATTTGAAGTAATATTCCTTTATGTGATAGCCATTTGGCAATCAGCGAGTTTATCTATTTTTCACATGCTTTCCCCATTCTCTTTTCCCCTGTTTTTTATACTTACACTGTATCATGTTGCCAAAGCACATAGCCATTACACAACATTCTTTCTTCCTTATAACTATCACTTACTCCTAGTTTGACAGGTATCTATCTAATCCTCACCCCAATCCTTATGGCATTGCCTCTCCGGATATTTGATTGCCTAAGCTTTCTTCAACAGAGTTCTTAGAAAGTATTCATGAGATCAATATTCTCTGAGTTGCTGAATATTTCTTAATAGATTTATTTTGAGACTTTACGTTGGAAAGTTACTGCGTAACTTTATGTTGGAAAGTACGTAACTAGGTATAAAATCTTGGGCTCGGAGGGCGCCTGGGTGGCTCAGTTGGTTAAAATCTTTGGCTCATATTTTTTTCCCCTGAGTTACCCCATTTCTTCTGGTATAAAGCATTATTGTCAAAAAGCATGATGGAAGGTTTTATAAGCAAACTAGTAGCATGGATTTATTTGCCTTTTTTTTTTTTTTTTTTTTTTTAGGTTAGGCCTAGTAATTTTTTAAAAAATAGGCCCAGTGTTGGTTTTTCAGGATTACATTTTTGGGGAATATGATTCTCTCTTTAAATATGTAGCTTTGAATTGTAATTTTTTAAGAATGTTTTCTTGAGTTATAATATTTTAGTACATGTTCTGTTCTACTGCTCTGGGTTTCCTCTCTGGGAATTTGTGTATGGTTGAATCTGTTTTCCTGTCTTTATCTGTTACTTGCTCTAAATCCCATTCTATCAATGTCTGTGGATTATTTTATATGTAAAATTTTCCTCCTTTTCATCTTCTCTTTTTCTTAAACTATTATCTGCTGCAACTCTTCTTTCTTCTGTGTTTTTATTTTTTTCTCCCCAATTAGGCTTCATTTCTGATTTTTTTTTTTTACATTTTAAATTCTTTTTTGAGTTCTATCACTTCATTTTTGAATTGGTTTTCTGATTCTATTTTTTTAATGTCTTCTATCACTTAAACCCTATCTTGTTTTGAAACATTAGCTTACAAGTTCTTTTATATGGGACTATATCTTGTTAGCATGCTTTTATTATCTGTAATGACATTATGCTCCTTAGTCTCCTTTTTTTTAAAAAAAATTATGATTTTGTATGTGACTTGACAATTATTTTCTATCTCTGTAGCCTTTTAGAGAGGAGGGATTGGTCAAGTTAGCTTTTCTAGCTTCACAGCTCTAGAGCTTCCTCTTCGATCTCTACAAAGTGGCTAAAAAAATGTTGTTGTACTTTTTATGATCTGTCTTTTCTCCTGCCTTGCCCTTCTTTTAGGTGGACATTCTCTTCTGACCTGGTGCCACTCTGCTCAATTTGGATTCTCTTCCTCAGTGGGCAGCTTTATACTGGAAAGGAACTGAGGATATTTTAGGTTCAAGAACCCTTTCAGACTCTTTCTCAGACCCCTGTCACTACCCACAAACTGGAGCGGCACAAATCTCCCCTAGCTTCACAGGTTGCCCCACTTGGCTTCCAGCATCTGCTGGTGCAGTTCCAGTCCTTGGGTCAGGAGACACCCCTGCCTTCCTCTACCTCTTTCTGCGCAGCTGCCGACGGCACACACGGCACACAGGTGTTGGCTGTTCGCCGCACCCATGCAGATTCTGAGGGCCACCATGCAGTTTAGTTGAAGATTCTGTGTATGTGCTTCTGCTTTGCTGTCCTCATTGCTTTCTCTGGATTAGGAAAGATTCAAAACTATGCCACTGTCATTTTTCCTGAATTCTTCCTCTTTTGCTTATGGACACTGACTCCTGTGCTAAAAGCAGTAGCTTAGGAACTTCAAGTCCGAATTTTCTCAAGATAAACAAGACCTTCTCAACTAGAGCAAAGTGAGGACTATGGCCATCTCAGATATCTTTGGCAAGATAGATTTCTTTTTATTGGCAAAAATAGAAATCCTTAGAGGATCCTAATTATGGTAAATAATTATTCAGAAGCAAGTTGCCCTTCACTTAAACTGTCAGGATAACAACGTAAAGAAAACATCATACTTCCAGTCTCCACCAGTTCACGGAATGGTGCAATCTTGAGTCTGAATGCCAACAGCATGGTCCAGCTGTTACAAAATTTAATTAAAACAGCTTTGATAATTAGCACAACTTGTTTATGAATGTGAAAATATTTCTTATGTGAATATACTAGTCACCTTGTCAGTTGTGCGGGGAGAGGAGAAATCCTACAACATATGGAGCTGTTTTATTAAAAAAACAAAAATCAAAAAAACACAACTTGGAATTGCTCTTGAATTATCCTCCATTCTTTGTCACCCTCATAAAAACAATAAAAATAAAACCAACCATGCATATCCCCCCCAATCTGATTCATATGTATAGTTTAAGAGACAAGTTCTTTTTATTGAAATTAATAGAAATGAACCCAAACCAGTTTCAGAAGTGGATATTCTACAGACTGGTTGCCTTGAGTCCAATAGCCTGCATTAGGATCACAGTTTAGCTATTTCCTGGCTCTGACTTACAGTAATCTTTTTTAGTTTTGTCGTATTTTTACTTTTATTTACTAAAGAATAACAAATCGCCTAGACAATTTTTCCCCTTTTCAGTATTTTATTCTGAAAGGTCCATTGCTTTTGAATAATATTTTGCCATCCAAAGTTAGTATTACAACTGTTCTAAAAATGTCACATTTGGAAAGAAGAAGAAAGAATGTCACGCCTGCTTTTTACTTTCCAGTGCCTCTAACATTCCTGCCACCATCAATCAACAAAACACCTACAATAAACTCTGGTTGTCTTCTCCAAATCCTTGTTGTCATCACCCATGGCTTTAGTTACCTTCCTGCCTGCACCCCTCCCTCAGTGGCTTCACAGTCTGATCATCTCACTGCCTTGCTCTTTCTTTAGGCTTTTACTAAAAGGGTTCTTCCCTCTGCTTGCCCAGCATATGGTCCTTGGGCCTCGTCCTCTCCCTGGTGATCTATTACCTCAGCCTTGATTTCTCTCATGAGTTACAGCTCACTCATCCAGATATCTCCTGGTCATCTCCACTTCACTCAGGTGGTGCACAGTGGCTACTCAGAAGTTGGTATGTTCATGATAGAAATCATGCCGTCATATACCCCCATCCCTTTCCCCGGTCACAGACCTGCCCTCCATCATTGCCCCCCTCTGGGCTGCTTGACAGCACCATGAGCATGGTATTGAAGATAGAAGACAAGAGCTATTCTTGATCATGGGCTCTTCTTCATACCCACTTTAAATCTTTTACTTATGCCTTGTATGTCTATCTTCTAATTATCTCATTTCTCAATCCAATTTCTCAGCCCCCTGATTAGCATCTTTCTACTTCCTCCTTGATGAAATTGAAACTGCTGACAAGGACCTTCATACCATGGGTCCCTCCCTGGATCCAGCCTCATCTCTCATAATACCCGCTCCTTCTAGCCTAAGCCTCAGCCATCCCGAAGCCGGCAGTTCCTCAAGGGCAACGCTCACAAACACTCCCATCTTTCCTCTCCTGCCCTCTCTGCCTAGGTTGCCTTCCTCCTTCGAGGGAGCCTATCTCCCATCATTCTGAATTGGGTGTCCTTCTTCGATGTGACAAAAATTTGAGTTTCCTTTTTGTAACTTTTAATTTTATCATAATGGTATGGTCATCATAAATATCCATTTTAATGCCCCTAAATGTTTGAATTTTTCTTTGAAGAATTCTTACTTTATAAGAATGGCTATGTGCAACCAACTCCTGATGGTCTGATGGCAGGCTCTGTTTACCGGTGCTGTTTCCAGCCATCTGAATTCTGTTAGGCCCAGTTAGATAAAGGCCTGCTACTGGTCACAGGAAGGAAAATGGATGCAAATCATTTTGAGAAGAATGGGGCCAGAAACCCATCTGTTCATTTTAATTTTCAACAAATATTCATTGAGCATCTACTAGGTGTTCAGTAATGAGCACTGTATGAGGAATCGGAATTGAATGATGAATAAGACAGCCTTAGACCCTGCTCTCATGGAACTTGCAATATGACGAACAGAGGAAACAAATTCAATAAACAGGTAGACATCCTATTTCATAATTATAGACTATTTAATAATTATATGTGTCACTTAGCAAGAGAATGTTGTCTCCAGTTGAGTTCTTTGTAGCCTCACGTTCTTACTGGGTTTCAATTTCGTGATTCCCTCACTGGTGAAGGTACTGGTAGCCCGTCCTGAGGAGAGAGCGGACACCTCATGGCAAGATTCCAAGAATAACCCAGAAGAGATATAGCAGCTAGAGGCCTCCTGGTTGTGGTGTGGAAACTGGGGGGTTCTGATGCTTCATGGAGCAGCTTTGTAGAACTTGCTTCTCATCAACACAAATGTCCCAAGACTCACTGAAATCCAACTAAGTAGGCTGCATGCCAATTCTAATTACCTGCTCCAGTGATTCATCCATTATTATATGTAATAGAATTAACTGCAGCACTGAACCCACACTTTTGTGGATTATTTGCCATTTTCCTCACTGTTTTCAACATTTTAAAAATCTGTGTGTCAAGTCAGAGATTTAGGAATAATGAGATTTCCTTAGATTTGTCCTGGGTCATGATTTACTTATAATGAATTGACACTGAATTTGCTTAAATAATTTTCTGCTTCCTTTTCCTCAGTACTTTCATCCTATAGAGAGGGAAGGGAGAAATTTTTGTGAGCATCCGTCCTGTAGGGCTACCATTCTCAGCAATCTTAATGATTTTTTCATCTTTATTTTTACTTGTTGAAGAATTACAAAGCATCTAGATCTTGTTTTGAAGTCAGTGAAAAAGTTAACACATTTATTTAGCTTTCTAAGCAGTTCTGTTTGTCTTCGGCACTTCTCTGATGCTCAGTACAAACCACTATTTTAAGCAAATCACTTTGTATAATTTTGAGAGTGAAATATGGATGAAGTTTGCTGCAAGCATTAAAAATCAGTGCAGTTAGGACTGATTTTCCTCTTGAATTTCAAATTTGAGGCTTTGCCTTTGATTCGTGGGGGAAAGAACCAGGCAGTGCTGAGTCTTCAGTTCCTGGCCAGGGTTTAGGGGCCTCTGGTTTGTTTCCTGGCGGCCTCTGGGGCTGGTCTGGGAAAGGCCGTGTGCCCAGGAGGGTCCCCCACACACATGCAAAGGGCCCGAGTTAAAGCTCAAAGATTGTTCAGGAAGTGCAGATGGATGGCCAATTTAGACAATTAACAGCAAAAAAGACTAAAAAAAATCAATTTGATAAAGAAGAACAACATAAAAGTTTATCTCACTGGAGGCCTTGTGTAAAAATTAAGAAATTCAAACCCAGAGGAAAAAATTCTATATATTTAGCCAGCTGTTGTCCTTCCACTTCAGACAGTAGTCAAGTAAATCCTTCCTCCTCCCTGCTAATTTCACACTTATACAATAGAGAGTATTTAAAGTTACAATTCTAGCTGCCACTCTCATCTGTTTTCATAGTTAATGGAATTTGTGTAATAATAGACATTATTGAATATTATACTTTCCCATAAATTATTCCAGTGCAGTTTAACTCTTACTGTTATATATATAATGTAACCTTTCTGACTATTGCATTGCTTTGATAGAATGAT
Organism: Mirounga leonina; assembly: GCF_011800145.1. Classification (NCBI taxonomy): domain Eukaryota; kingdom Metazoa; phylum Chordata; class Mammalia; order Carnivora; family Phocidae; genus Mirounga; species Mirounga leonina. The sequence goes on from NW_023270812.1 coordinate 6,616,942, forward strand.
TTTATAAAATGATTAATAACATTTGTAATACTATTGAGCAAGAGGTAGCACGTAGCCAGATGTATGCCAGATGAGAAAACAGTGTTCTAAAAAAATGGTTAAAGCACATCAGAGTCCTACCGTTACTTATGGATGGTGGCTATAATTACATGTTGGCAGGACAGTGGGCAAGGGTCCCCCCATCAGACTCTTGTCTCATGTGAGTATCCATTAACCTGTTTTCGTTCTCCATTTAACCATAACTCCTCTGGGGGAGAGAAGACTGTGCCCATCTCATACCAAGAGCACCTAGTTTATAGCACATGGGAACACTCAGTAAGTATTTGTTGGCTGACTTAAGCATTGCACAGCTGGAAACCTCAGGAAAGAGACACATGCCAAGGCACACAGGGACCAGGTACGGATATGTCACAGCAAATTTAGGATAATCCAGAAGACTCCCTCTAAGACAAGTCTGCTACAGGTTGTCCGATAGTATTGTATACCTGCTGAAAGGGATAGGTAGGTCATTTCTCATCAAAACTGCAGGATAAATAATAGTACCCTCCTCTGCTTCCTACAAAGGAGAGCACTCAAGATGAACAATTAACCCACTGGGTTTGTGTGAAAGGTGCCTGCATCGTTTAAAATCTCCAGTGGATTTAAATGGAAAGGCACATAATTTAAGGATGAGAAATTTATTTTTTATCTGTGCTGGAAATAGGGTGACTCTGGTTGCATCTATTTGTTTCATACAAACCCTGCTTGCAGGCACTCTGCATTTATCTGAGGTTTGCAGAACATTTTTTTCTCAAGGTACGTCTGACTCTTGCTTTTTTCATCTTTCAATACTGAGATCTAATTTCTGTACAATATCACATTCTTTACACTGAAAATTGTGCTATATTTAATGATGCAAGTAAATTGAAAAGTAGGGTAAAACCTGGAAACATTTCTCCCTTACAATCACTATTTCAAAATCTCAGCTGAATTTCTAGAATTAATTTAATGCCCCTTGTCTATGTTATTGGAATATTTTCAAGGTGATTCTTGGTGTACTTTTTTAACCTCCCATGAATAAAAGAAATCCTAATATAGTGTGTCAGAATGTCAGCTCCTTAATTCTTGTCATTCAGTCTCTGTAAGATATAATAACCCAACCTCACCATTAGACAGGGAACCCCCTGGATTTTCCCCTGGAAGATATCATGTCAGGTTCAGCAAAGAATAGTCCAGAGGTAACTTCCATCAAGGTTCCTCCACACTGTTCATGGCCAGTCATGAGATGACAAAGCAGAAGTGGGAAGGAAGCAGGGGTTCATCTCATAACATTCTTATTTACACGAATGTGTAATGAGCTTGCCTTATGAGCAAGCACAACTTATTTCTCATTCATGTAAATGGAAAAACAGGTGTTTGATTGGTGGTTTTGCCAATCTCTGCTCCCATCTCTGCTCCTCCCATCTTCCTCTGGCTTCCATGCTTCCTGTGTTCCTCTGCCCCAAGTTGGGGGAAGAGATAAGAGCATGAAAACCACACAAGGACATCCATGGGTCAGCCCTGAAGAGGGCTCCCGTCACTTGCTCCCACACTGAATTGTCTAGAAGGCAGTCTTATGGTCAACGAAACACTCACAGAAGGCTGGGAGAAGGAATACAATGGTAAACCCCAAATGAAGTGGAAATAAATTTAGTGAATGGCTGTCTAGTTTCTGTCCCATTGTAACGAGCCAGGAAATTATAAGTAGAAGAAATTAAATTATATCTGATTGAAAGAAGTCTATCTTATAAGATCGTCTATTGTAGAGTCCATATCTAAATGTCATAGGCTCTTGAGAATCTCTCCTCTTACGTTTTTCAATTTTTTAGGCCTTTGTTTTTTGTTTGTTTTGTTTTAGCCTAAAAGTTTCTCTATCAAAATCATGGAAGGTTTCTATGTATCTAGTGGCACTCTGGGGGCATTCTAGAGCTTCATTCACATCTTCCAAGGTTAGATTTTGATCATTTTGCTCTTCTCTTGGCAGACAGAGGGTAGTGTAAAAATACAAGTTCTGATACAACCATTCCTTAGAATCACATAGGCCTGGGACAGAGCGGGCCACGAGCACCTGCTTCAGTTGCTCACATTCCACCACTCCTCTCTGTTCTGCTGCTAAGACTCCACACCCACAACATTTTAAATTCAATTAACTGATAAAAATTCTATTTTTTTTGTATAAAGTTTAAATTATTGAAAATACCTTCATTAATATAAGGATATCAGTAGTGCTTTCCTTAATATAAAATTATAAATCTTTATCAGGCCTTGTGCATGCAAAGGGGAAGCACTGCAATAATCTCAATTATTTTTCTTGTGTCTAGTTCAGTCACTCCAATTTCAAGTCTCGCTTTGGAAGTAATGTAATCATTTTCTTATAGGTTTGTTAGGAATGTTGTTTTATAACCCCCAACAGAGGTAAACTGAATAATGGCCCCCAAAGAAACTGTGAATATCCTAATCCCCAGAACCTGTGAATACGTTACCCTACATGGCAAATGTAATTAAGTCAAGGGTCTTGAGGTGGAGAGAGTTTCCTAGATTATTCAGGTGGATTAAGTGAGCACAGTGATTGGTTCCTATAAAAGGGAGGCAAGAAGGTCGAAGTTAGAGGGATGTGATAATGGGAGTAGAGGAGGAGTGATGTGCTTTGGGGGAGGGAAAGCGAGAGGGAGGAAAGAAGGGAGGCAGCCAGCCAGCCAAGAAATGCCGGCAGCTTCTGGAAGCAGAAAAGACAGGGAAACATTCTTTCAGAACCATTGCAGCCCTGCTAACACCTTAACTTTAGCCTTTAAGACACATTTTGGGGGCGCCTGGGTGGCTCAGTGGGTTAAGCGTCTGCCTTCGGCTCTGGTCATGATCCCAGGGTCCTGGGATCGAGCCCTGCATCGGGCTCCCTGCTCAGTGGGGAGTCTGCTGCTCCCTCTCCATCTGCCCTTCCCCCACTTGTGCTCGCTCTCTTTCTCTCGCTTACCCTCTCAAATAAATAAAAATAAGATCTTTAAAAACACATCTTGGACTTCTGACCTCAGGAATTACAAGATAATAAATTTGTGCCTATGGTAAGTTGTTACAGCCGCTATAGGAAGCTAGTGCACAAATTGTTTCAAGCTAGCTTCTCTGAATATATCATGGTCTGTTTATGGCTATCTTTCTAATTCTTAAGGTTGCTGTCTGTAATAGACTCTTTTAAAATGTGACTTTGCGGGCGCCTGGGTGGCTCAGTTGGTTAAGCGACTGCCTTCAGCTCGGGTCATGATCCCGGAGTCCTGGGATCGAGTCCCGCATCGGGCTCCCTGCTCTGCGGGGAGCCTGCTTCTCCCTCTCCCACTCCCCCTGCTTGTGTTCCCTCTCTCACTGTGTCTCTCTCTGTCAAATAAATAAATAAAATCTTTAAAAAAAAAAATGTGACTTTGCCAGCTATTCTCTTTCATCGCCAATGGACAAAAATAGTAAGAGGCAGTTGTGATATAGTTGCATTGCTAGTGATTTGGATTGCATTGCTTAAGAAGGAGATTTTTAGGGGCCCCTGGGTGGCTCAGCCATTAAGCATCTGCCTTCAGCTCAGGTCATGATCCCAGGGTTCTAGGTCAAGCCCCGCATCGGGCTCCCTGCTCGGCAGGAAGCCTGCTTCTCCCTCTCCCACTCCCCGTTTGTGTTCCCTCTCTCGCTGTGTTGTTTTCTGTTTGTTTTGTTTTAGCCTAAAATAAATAAATAGTATTTGTGAAATAAAATCTTTTAAAAAAAATTTTTTTAACTTAATTTTGTGGGGGAAAAAGGAGAGGGAGTGATTCTAAGAATTTTCTTAGATGTTAAAAAGAGGTAAAGAGAAATTTTTTTTCTGCTTCTGGCTGTTTATATATCCTGTTGGTGATTTCTGGAGCTTCTGCAGCCATTCTGTGATCAGAAGGGGATTCAGCTGAGCCCTGATAGAGGCAATAGAGGAAAGCTGGAAATAATCTGGCTCTGTGGTATTTTGAACCATTCAACTAACCAACTGTGAAGATGCCCTAACTTGGGACTTCTTGATTCATGCCACTGAACAAACTTTTTGATACAACTAAGTAGGCATTTGTTGGTCATAGCTTCGGACCTTGCAGCAGTAAGTGGGGAGAGGGGGCGTGGGAGGAAAGTAATTTTGAGCAAAAGAAAGTGAAAGGAAAATGATGTAAATTATGCCAGAAATTTTGTAAAACTAGGAGGAAAATGAGTTTCAGTAGCTTTAGTAAAATGAACCATTCTGTTCATTTCTTGGTTTACATTTTCTTGGTTTTTTTTACTTCCTTCAGAATGAAAGAGATGACCTCTTGTCGGATGTAAAATGTGTAATCAGAATCACATGTGCATCACTGTTGTAGTAAACCATAGCTGTGGTCAGAGTTTCAGAGCAGTCCAGAGACAGTTTGAACACCCTGTGGATTCACAGGGCCAATCAAGTTATGGTATATACACTATGTGAGAAGTGTTTCTTTTTAAAGATTTTAGGTATTTATTTGAGAGAGACAGAGACAGAGACAGAGAACAAGCAGGGGGAGTGGCAGGCAGAAGGAGCGGGAGAAGCAGGGTTGAGCAGAGAGCCCAACGTGGGGCTGGATCCCAGAACCCCGGGGCCCTGACCCAAGCCAAAGGCAGACACTTAACCGACTGAGCCACCAGGTGCCCCAAGAAATGTGGGTTTCTGACTGTACAGAATTAGTCAAAATTCTAAGATACAGTAAGTCGCAACATAAAGCTCCCTGTGGCTTGTGAGAGCAGATCATATGCTTCTCTACCAATTCCACATTCAGTGATTTGAAATTGGTAGCTTGAAACTGGCTATGGTGGGAGTTTTTACAGCATAAAAATCAACAAATGCTATTCATCTGAGTTCCCTTCCCCTAAGAGCCAGCTGTTACATATTCACAGAGCACCCCTGGGAGCAAAGACAGTAAAGACATGGTTTCTACCTTCATTAATGATTTTAATTTTAGTTACTTTGGGTGATGCCATATTCCTAATCATAATGTAATGACATGATTAATATTTTAATTTGCTAAATCAATCTGCTCAAATTTGCTGAGTCGATCTAAAATTAATTGCTAATGCTAATGGTACATTGCAAGACTTAACTATCTGAAGCATTTTCAAACTTATTTTGATTTTTTTTTCCTTTTCAATTATTTTGTCTTTCTGTATAAAAACCATCTAGACTACCAGGAATTAGCACAGAGGGATTCTTTAGTTCTCCTGTTTCCCATGGTTCCAGGCCTTTAAGAGTTGTGCTAAGACCATACACTGTGCTGGATCTAACAAACAGAGGCATTCTGGAAACTGCTAGGCTGCATATTGTGGGTCATAACACGTAACCCTAGATGGAGGCAGGATCTAATGGCACTAATAATCTGGGCCTTGTTTGACACATATCATGAACTGAAAGTGCAGGAGACTAAATGAAGTCAAATGTCCCTTTCAGTTGAGAAAAGAACAATGAGCCTAAATAAGTTAGGATTGATGAGTGGGCAATTCAATCACTTTCTGCCTTTGGGCAAGTCATTTTACCCTAAATGGAATTCTGGTTCTCACTTCACAATCAAAAGGGGATTGAAATGAATGATTTAAAGTCATGCACAATGACATGTTGCTCCCAGATGACTAAATCCAGGAGGTCTGAAGCCAATACTTGCTTGACATATTTTGTAGAAATTCCTAGAAAAACACCCTAAAATAAAGGATATTTGATCCAGAGAGAGTGGAGTAAATTAACTAAAGAGCAGTTTATTCATTCATTTATTTACTCCTTTTTCCGTCCGTCCGTCCGTCCATCCATTCATCCATCCAGGTCTATGGGACAGACCCTGTGACATGCTAACTCTGGGCTAACTCCATCGAACACAGACATAAGGAGACCAAACAAGAGAGGCAAAGTATGAACGTGTGTGTGCATATGTACATTCACACTTGCATGGAGAGGTACTGAGCGGTGAGGAAATAAATGCATCTATGTGCAAAACATTGTAACCCTCCTTATTGTCTATAATTGTTCTCTTTTTGCTTTTCACATTCCATTTCCATCATGAGATCTGGGAGGTGAGAGAAGAGGGAAAGAGGCCTTTGGAACTGCCCCCGTCCGAGTGTTTCATGGCCCTCACTCCCTTCTCGCAGGGATCCCAGTTGGCATCACCTGGGCATGGGAGGAGGTTTAGACGGCATCGGACAGGCAGAGTAGAATGTCTGTGATCAATCTTCTGTTGCCTTGGTCTTTTCACTTTCTCAGACGTTCAGTTGAACTTGTGGGTCATCTCACAGGTTCTTGGATGTGGGCCTCTGTCCTTCCTTGTACCTGTTGTGGAGGGATCCGTGGTGGGAATGGGTTCTGGGTCTATGCTCTTGGCACTTGGGGTGGTTGATGGCTGCTTCTGAAGCTTGGTGGCTGGCTGGATCCAAAGCTCAGTTCACAAGGGTGCTGGTGAGCTTCACCTATGTCTACTCTCCTGTCCCGAGCTCTGACTCATCACCTCCAGTCTCTGTTATGATTTACTTCCCTGGGTGATGTCCTAAGAAACCAAGTACAGCAGCCAACCACGATTCTTTACCAATATGCTCATGAACCATAGAATGTCCCTCAACCCTTTCTAGTTGTTTATAACACACCCACACGTGCAAATACACAGGCACACACACCTCCATACACACGCAGGGCTTCCATCCTGAGTGGGAGGTTCCGGGACTCTAATGCTGACAATTTGCTCTTCGCCTTCCCCTCTCCCCTACCTGTACAGCCCCTTCCCTGACTTTTTTTTTTTTGAAGATTTATTTTATTTTTTTTATTTTAGAGAGTAAGCAGGGGGAGGGGCAGAGGAAGAGTGAGAGAATCTCAAGCAGACTCCCTGTTGAGTGTGGAGCCCGATGCAGGGCTCGATCTCACAACCCTGAGATCATGACCTGAACAGAAACCAAGAGTCCGATGCTTAACCAACTGAGCCACGCAGGCGCCCCTTCTTCCCTGCTCTTTACCTTCCTCCTTCCTCCTGCTTTCCTACTCCACCTAAAAAGGCAACAGGAGATCTAGTTCGTATTACTAAATAGGTAAATACTTGAGCACACTTTTAATAATTACTCATGTAATTGTAACCTAATGTGTCCAATGCTATTGCAGTAGAGCAAAGTGATAATGATTAACATGTACCTGGCACAGTTCTAGATGGTTTGCATGAATGAACTAATGTATTATTTACAACAGACGGTTGAAGTATACTATTATCACCCCCATTTTAATGAAGACACTGAGGTGACTTGCCCAAGGACATACAGACACTTAGTGACAGAGGCAAAGGCAAGATTGGGATGCTCCAGAGTCTACACTTTTCACTACCATTAGATGAAAAGGATGCAGCATTAGTAAAATTTCATAAGGAATAAATAAATAAGTAGCAAAATGGAAAAGTGCTCCAAGAAAGTAGGACATATTCAGCAAAGAGTAAGATATTTGGTATAATTGGAACTTGGGTTGTGGGAGCAAAATGGCAGAACATTAAGCTGGAAAGGGAATTTGGGGACAGATTCTTCATCATGGTGAAGAGTTTATGATATACCGTGGATACATCTAGTGACAGACATTTCTAAGACAAGTGGTATGGATGGAATATTTTTTAAAGGAGGGTTTGCTGCACTCTGAAAAATGGCCAAAACAGGAGAGAGATTAGTGTTGAGGGATCATTTGAGAATATGCTTCTCGATTCATTCAACAGATATGCGATGGCCTATGCACCAGGAATTAATAGGAAATGTTACAGACCAGACGAGATAGGTGGATCATCGCACCCAGAGGTCACAATTCAGTGAGGGTGCCAGAATGTAAGCAAATACGGTCAGCACAATGAATGTGCTCATAGGGGCATCTGTAAAACACAGAGGTACTGCTGTGGTTTATTTCTCCCGAGAAAGAACAACAGCTTTCTAAGCCGGGTGCAAAGGCATGTTCCATAGAAACTGAAAACACTTGAACACATTATATTTCTTTTAAGTTTGGCAATAAAATCATGGATCCGATATGCCTGATATATTACAAGTTCTTAATAAAAATGAATAGTTTGCGTATCAGTTACCTTTGTTTACTATGTTTGTTGTACAATGACAGAAGTATTCAGCAACCATTGCTTTAGAGTATTTGATTTACTCCCAAATGAAAAACAATCCATTCAGATTTTAAAGACTCCTAGGAGGCAGGCGATACCAGGTATCCGTGGTGAACCAAGCCTAGTCCCTCCCCTCAGGGAAGATGCAAATGTATCTTCATGCACTTTGTTGTAACTGAAACATGATGGCATCACATTATCTGTCTGGGTGGCCATGTGCAATTAATAACAGAAGGCAGCAAGCCCAAAGTCTAGAGAACTCAGGAGCACAGAGAATAGTGATATAAAGAATTTAGAGATAGGGCAGAATTGCAAAGAACATCCTAAATAGCAGTGCTTGATCTCCTTTAAAACTGTCTTAGCAGATGTGGAAAAGGCAGGATTTATTTTAAGAAGAGAGATACTGAATCCCCAAATTGTGTAATGAGTAGAATGAGAATGACCCTTTCACTCCATGTGGTTTCGAATTTTCTCTGTAACCTTCACTGACTTAAAAGAAATACTCTTCATATTACATACTAAGAAGTTCAGTCTTATGACAAAGAAAGCATGGTGACATTTTAAAAATTCTGCTTTGATATTGGGATTTAAGATGTCTGTTTCCAGAATTATAACCGGTGTACGGATTGTATATGTGTCATTGGTATACAATTCCAAAATGTCAAAATAACTTGATTTTAAATATCACATTTGCTATAAAAGAATTACACTTAGTTATGTGGCCCAAGGTTAAACTCAGAAGGAGAGATCCTATAAAACTGATAATAGTTTTTCATTAAAAAATTGGCAGAGGTTTTGTTGATAAATGCGGTATCGATCATTTTATGTACTGTTCTTTAACCAGCCAATATACATACTTGTTGTTTTATAAACTACCTTATTGTTGTACTCAAAATACATTTTACAAAGTACCATTTTACTTTAATACAGATGAGATTTTCAGCGTTTTATGTTTTTATCCCCTAGATTTATTGTTCTTCCACACAAACTCAAAAAGATGGTGTCATTTTCTATAAAGATATTCTGACCTACTTGAAAGTCCCCTGAATCCCTGGCCGACGCTGATGTGTGCCCCGCTTTAACCTGTGAGCTCTCCAGGTTCCGTGTTCTGTGTCCTTCACAAATGACCTCTGTTCTTCAATCACTTTAGACAAAATGACAGCAGGACCAGAATAGTTTAAGAAAATGTGGGCATAGCCAAAAGGAGATCCTTTTTTGTCTCCACAAAGTGAACACATCAAAATGTAAAGAATATGGTAAATACAGAGGAAGTAGACTGACACTTGCAGTTTATAAAGAAGGAACTCATAATGAAAACAGGAGAGGGCTCTTTGGCGGCTGTTTTATAGCTTACATCTAGCATTGCCTCTGTTCCCCAGGCACTGTGCTGAGCTATTTATATGCACTCGCTCACAACCTTCCCTAGGAGGCAGGCACTGGTATGGTCCTATTTTGCAGAGAAGGAGACTGAGGCAGAGAGGGCTGAGTAGCGCGCCAAGAGGGACGACTCGAGCCAGAGCCCTCTGTGCTCCTGTTGAGCCCCTCTCCTTACTGAGAACCCACAGCACACGTTCACAACTTGCCTTCCACACGCTAAAACACGATCGAGCCGGCTGATGTGCTTTTCAGTGGTTTGGTGGCATCTCGCCTGAAACCTTCCACATGGGCTCCTCTGTCGACGACTACCTCCTTGGAAGTCTCCAGGCTCCCAAATTACCTCTCTTTCTTCTCATTTTACCAGTGACACAGTCCAATTCTCTCTGCACTTGGAGAGGAGCAATTCGATTTTCTAATTTTAGTTGTACCACAAGATATGAACAGTATGCAAGCTGAAGCATGCCAAAAGGTATTTTGTTTTTAAAAAGAAATTTAATTGAACTTTAATTGATAAAGCCGTGGAGCTATTTTTAACATAGGGTCTTCTCAGGTCTCCTCGCTTGCTCCTGGCGGTGTTGCAGGGAATGAAGACTGGCTCACAGACTGGAAGGTCGGCCAGTGCATGCATAGGCCTAGCATGATGCAAGTTTTGTGGAGAGAGGAACATAGTCTTTCTAGGTGGTGACAATAATTCTCCATGGGGTGGTCCAAATTCCCTTGTAAACATTCCTATCCTGCTGGGAAGAAAAATTGTTTTTATATTGCCACAAAACAATGAGTACCCTGAATTGGGTTCCACAATTGGCATACCCAATTTCATATATTTTGTCAGTTTCTGTATTTCCAATAATTAGCATGTGCTTCCCCTGTGATGGGTTAGAAGGGCATTCAAGCCACATTTTTCTTTAGCGCAAAGCTCATGAGCCCTAGTGGTCCTGCACGGTACTCTCAGCTCCCTGACCTCCAAGTCCTCTGCCTCTTCTGTTTTCCTAACTGGGGACAGTCCACACAGGCTCTCTTGGGGGATCTCCTCACTTCACACTGTTAGGAGACCACAACCTTTATGAAATGACTCTGCAGTTTGCCTCACCATTTCCAAAACCCAAATGTGTATCTTAAATCTTTAGGCGTCTCCACCCAGAGGTCTCATAGTTTACATCTCAAATGGAATGTTTGGCCTATGATACATCCCCGGCCCAACATCCATGCCATTCCACCTGCTTGCATGTTGGAAACCAAGCTGGTACAAAGATTCCATCAAGTCCTTTACTCTCCCATGTCCAGATAATCATCCAATCTTTACAGTATTCTTACGTTCTTCCTCTCCTTCTCGTGTCATTTTCAACCTGCCTTCTAAATCAACACCCCAATTCAGGCTCCTCTGCTATACTCTGTTAGCTGATGATTCTACCCCTAGACATTTACTCCTGTATTTTGATCTTCTTAGGTCATCCTGTACTCCATTGTCTGATTATACTCTTTTAACACACACACACACACACACACACACACACACACACACACTGGATTAAAGACTTAAACATAAAACCTGAAACTATAAAGCTCCTAGAAGAAAACATAGGGGAAAACCTTCTTTTTTTTTTTTTTAAGATTTTATTTATTTGAGAGCGAGAGAGAGAGAGAATGAGAACACGAGAGGGGGTAAGGTCAGAGGGAGAAGCAGACTCCCTGTTGAGCAGGGAGCCCGATGTGGGACTCGATCCCAGGACTCCAGGATCATGACCTGAGCCGAAGGCAGTCGCTTAACCAACTGAGCCACCCAGGCACCCAGGGGAAAACCTTCTTAACATTGATCTTGGCAATGATTTCTTGGATATGACACCAAAGCAAAAATAGGCAAATGGAACTACATCAAGCCTAATAGCTTCTGTAGCACAAAGGAAACAATCAACAAAAGAAAAGGCAGTTGACAGAACAGGAGACAATATTTGCAAAGCTATGTCTGATAGGGGCTAATATCCAAAATATATAAGGAACTCCTACAACTCAGTAGTAAAGAAGTAAATAACCTAATTTAAAAATGGACAAAAGACTGGGGCATGAAGGTGGCTCCGTTGGTTAAGCATCCAACTCTTGATTTCAGCTCAGGTCATGATCTTGGGGTCGTGAGATCAAGCCCCACATGGGGCTCCATGCTCAGCAGCGAGTCTGCTTGAGATTCTCTCTCTCCCTTTCCCTTCACCCTCCCCCCATGCACGCACACTATCTAAAAATAAATAAATAAATCTTTTTTAAAAAGTGGCCAAAAGACTTGAATAGATGTTTCTTCAAAAAAGACCTACAGAGGTCAACAGGTACATGAAAAAGTGCTCAACATGACTCATCATCAGGGAAATGCAAATAAAAACCATAGCAGGATAAACCACCTCACTGTTAGGGTAGCAATTACCAAAAGGTAGCAAGGGTTGGCAAGTATGTAGAGAAAAGGGAATCCCATATGCTGTCCATAGGAATGGAAAACCATGTAGCTGCTGTGAAAAACAATATGGAGGTTTCTCAAAACGTTAAAAGTGGGAAATCCTACCGTATGTGACCATGTGGAGGAAACTTGAGGAATTATGCTAAGTGAACTAGGCCAGACACAGAAGGACAAACACTAGATGATTGCACTTATACAAGGAATCTAACACAGTCAAACCCATAGAAGCAGAGAGTAGAATGGTGGTTCCTAGGGACTGGGGAGAATAGGGAGATGCTGCTCAGTGGGTAAAAAGTTTCAGTGATGCAAGATGAGTAAGTGCTGGCTATTCTTTCTTAAATGGCATTTAACCATGTCAGCCCCTTGTTTGAAAACGATCTTTACTTTGCTCATGCCTGAAGTATTCAGTCTGGACACAGTGGGCATAGAAGGCACCTTCCTGCCTCCCCAACATTATCCATTACTGAACTAGGCACTGTCTCTTGACAACACTGTGCCCAATTCCTGCCTGCATGCCTTTACTGGGTATGCTCATCTCTTCCCATCTTGCAAGGCTCATCAAGATCCTCCTCCCCGATGAAACCTGTCCTCTGTATTCCAGCCCATAATTATCTCTACTTCCTATATTCCAGGGCCTCTTCCTATATACCCTTGGTATGTACTCTCATTTGGCATTTAATCATGCACCACACTGAAATTTTACTTAATTTTTTTTTGTGAGTGTATTATTTTCTTTTCAGAGAATAGAGGGAATTAACGTCACTTAGCACATGCTATCTCATTTAATCCTTATGATAACCCTGGGAATTAGCTATCCATTTACAAAAAGTGAACTAAGGCCCAGAAAGGCACAGTAACTTTCCACTAGTCAGAGTTTGAAAATGATGGAGCTCTGTACATGCAAGTGATGGGTTTGAACCTCCATCTGCCAATTACAAACCCAAGCTGCTCTCCATGAAGGCAGTGTGTCTCTAATCCATTCTTCCACAAACTGAGAATATTAAAACATGAATCCAGGGAACTAAGTCCTATTTCTCATATTTTTTCCTACCCAATAATATGCCCATCTCTCCTTGACTTTCAGCACAGCACTATAACTAATGTAAGCTCTTCGCTATAATTTTTGCTTTAGTTTTTTTAGGTGAAATTTGACTAAGAAATAAGAACTCATGAGTTTAAAGAACTTTAATAAATTTGTATCTAATCCCTGCAAGATAAGTACATAGCAAAATTATATGTTGATGTAAGAGGCAGCCAATACTGCCATCATAACAATTTCTTCTTAAAAATTGCTTCATGACATGAACGTCACCTGAATTAATCCTTTCCAATCCTCCTTAATTCTACTGATTTGGTTGAGTGCATTGAAGTTCACAGTACATTATCTAGTTCAAGGAGAGTTTTTGTAAATTAATGCCATGTTTTGCAATTAATACCAGTGGTAAAAGCCACAAATGATCTGTTTTTAACTCTGTCCCAACTCCTAAATCTGCAGGACTTTTCAAGTCTACCATACGTTTCTTGCTTATCTATTTGATTAACGCTCATTATCCCAAGATAAAAGTACCTTCTCTCTACCTGTGACAAAATTATACTATTTTTAATATTACAAAGAGATGTGATAAAGGAAAGAGAAACTTCTATATTAATACATATTTTGCTCCTTTTATGCACTCTTGGTTTTAAAAAATACTAATTTTAAAATTTTTAGGAAATTCCTTTAACTTTATGACAGGTGACAGAAGGTGGGAATGTTCAAAGCTACAGAACAAGGGATTATTTTTTATTTATTATACTTGAAAGTATCACTCATTGACTGCAGCAGTTAGGAACATACAATCCCTGGATAATAAAGGTTAAGTGTGCATAAATTCGAGATCTGCTTACAACTGACCTTTAGCTGTCTTGTTAGCACTTTTGACAGAAACTTAAAATAAGGTTATTCCATAAAATAACTTGATTATCCACTCTCAAGTCCAGATTTGTTACTCAGTAATTAATACCTGCCAGCTAGACAGAACCTTCAATATTTGTAATGAAACAACAAGCCATCAAGATAGTGAAAAAAGGTGAGCAGGTCAAAGGAAAGAAGCACCAGGCTCTGATCCTCACTCTGCCACTGCTTGGAATGTGGTCCCAACATGTCACTAAGACTCTCCGATCTTTATAAATTAAATTGGACAGACTCACCAACTTTGAGTTTGAGTTTGCCCATCCATGAGTATAGCCAATATATTCATTTGTTCATAAAACACTGTGCCAGTCCTCCATTTGTGTTGTCAATAATATTTTGTCATTGTCTCCATAAAGTCTTATGCATTGACTGTTAGTTTTATTACTCATTGTCTTAAAGGGTTTGTTTTGCTTCATTTCTTGCTATTGTGAATATTTTAAAAAGTATTTCCTATGTAGTTTTTAGTGGCATATGGATATGCTATTATTTTTAGTGTGCTGATCTTCTATGCAGCAATTTTTCTGAACTCCCTTACTAATTACACTTGTTTGTAGATTCTCTGGATATTCTATGTAGATAGCTATATCATCCTCACATAACAGGAGTTTTGTTTCTTCGTTGCCAATATTCATACATATTTTATTTTCCTCATTAGCTAGAACCTCCAGTACAATGTTGAAATGATGACAACAGTCTCCTTGCCTCCTTTCTATGGCTTTCTCCATAATGAGAATGTTCCTAAAGTTTCTCCATAAAGTATGATATTTGCTGTAGGTTTTTCCTTAGAGTTATTATTTTTTATTTTTATTTTATTATTTTTTTAAAGATTTTTTATGTATTTATTTGAGAGAGAGAATGAGATAGAGCATGAGAGGGGGGAGGGTCAGAGGGAGAAGCAGGCTCCCTGCTGAACAGGGAGCCCGATGCAGGACTCGATCCTGGCACTCCAGGACCATGACCCGAGCCGAAGGCAGTCGCCCAACCAACTGAGCCACCCAGGCGCCCGAGTTATTATTTTTTAATGAATGATTTCATCAAATGCTTTATCTGCATCTAAGGTGATCTCATTTTTCCTCTTTGATCTAAAAATTTAAACATGATATTGCAGTATTCTGGTTATTTCTGCAATACAGCCCACTTGGCCATAATTTCGAACATGTCACTGAACTCAATTTGCCTAGTACTTTATTTTGATTCAGTGAGATTGGACTGATCATAGTGGCAAGGTTATGCTGGCCTCCGATTGCGAGTTGCATCCTTTTCCTTCTTTTTCTGTTCTTAAAAAGTCTTTACAGATGGGCATTTTTCTATTTTTTAAGGTTAGGTGATTTCATTGTGATTCAATTTTAACATGTTATTATTTCTATAAGGATTTTCTCTTTAGTCTCTGAGTGATTTAAAAGTGTTTTTAAATTTCCAAATGTGTGGAGGTTAAAAGTTCGCCTATGCTTTTCTTCAGAAAATGTAACGCATATGACATACTTTGGAATTTCTTGAAACTTACTTTGTGGCTTACTACTATTCAGTTTTCTAAGCTGTCCCTTGTACACTTGTAAAAAATGTTTTATCTAATTATTGAATGCAAGGTTTTATATAGGTCCATTAAGTAGACCTTATGTCTAAAACTTGTCTAAATTGGTAACCTTGTGGAAAGTTACAGTTGGAAGAATGTCTCTCACCTTACACCAAGAAAAGTTACAAATGGATTCATATTTCAATATAAGGAAATCATAAAAATACTAGAATAAACCATTATAAATTGTTTCTATTCTGCTACAAAATGGGGAAAAATCTTTTTTTTTTTAGGCTGAAAATGCTGTTTATTTAATTATTACAATAATAGTCATTAAATTATTATAAGATTTTATGCTTGAATATGGAGAGATCTTTCAGCCTGAGCAGTTGAATTTTCATATAATTTTGTAATGTATGATGACAAAATTTTTTTTCATTTGGACATGATTTATTATATAAACACCTTTAATATATCTTGTTTTGAGATATATTCTGTTTTTTTAATTTTATTTTATTATGTTATGTTAATCACCATACATTACATCATTAGTTTTTGATGTAGTGTTCCATGATTCATTGTTTGCGTGTAACACCCAGTGCTCCATTCAGTCCGTGCCCTCTTTAATACCCATCACCAGGCTAACCCATCCCCCCACCCCCTCCCCTCTAGAACTCTCAGTTTGTTTCTCAGAGTCCATAGTCTCTCATGGTTCGTCTCCCCCTCCGATTCCCCCCCTTCATTTTTCCCTTCCTACTATCTTCTTTTTTTTTTTTTTTTAAGGTATAATGTATTATTTGTTTCAGAGGTACAGGTCTGTGAGTCAACAGTCCTACACAATTCACAGCGCTCACCATAGCACATACCCTCCCCAATGTCCATCACCCAGCCACCCCATCCCTCCCAACCCCCACCACTCCAGCAACCCTCAGTTTGTTTCCTGAGATTAAGAATTCCTCGTATTAGTGAGATCATATGATACATGTCTTTCTCTGATTATCTTATTTCGCATAGCATAATACCCTCTAGTTCCATCCATGTTGTTGCAAATGGCAAGATTTGGGTTTTTTTTTGATGGCTGCATAATATTCCATTGTATATATATACCACATCTTCTTTATCCATTCATCTGTCGATGGACATCTTGGCTCTTTCCATAGTTTGGCTATTGTGGACATCGCTGCTATAAACATTGGGGTACACGTACCCCTTATTATAATGCTGGGGGGAAAATCTTTTTAATGATGACTCAAAATTCAGGACCCCACAAAAGATTAATGAATTCTAAAACAAAAGTGTGCATGGCAAAAACAATTTTTTGAAATGTTACGTTTCAAAACGTTTGAAATGTTATGGAAGTAACGTACAAAAGTTGAATCTCCCTAACATAAAAGAGCTCATTTATTGAACACTACATCTGAAACTAATGATGTACCATAAGTTGGCTAATGGAATTTAAAAAAAATGAATTTGAAGAAAAAAAAAAGGCTCAAAAAAGAGAGAGAAAAGGGAACAAATGTCAATGGGTATCAAAAAAATGGCAAAGGATGTGAAAATACAACTCACAGAAAAGGATATACAAAAGGCTTTCAAAAATATCTTTAAAAGGCTATTATTCTCACAGTAAGAGAAGTGGAACTTAAAACAACACTGAAAGAATATTTACCTATAATATTGTCAAAAACCAAACTGATAGTGTTTTCTTCGAATAAACAATGGAAAACAGCTACTATCATTTATTGTTGATGAAAATATAATTTAATACCATCCCATGAAGCACCATTTGGCAATTTCTGTCAAAATTGTAAATATATAAAAATATATACCCTTTGAGAAAGCAGTTTCTATTCCAGGAATTTATCCTATATCATATTTATTATTTCTTTTTTTTAACCATACCTTTTTATTTTTCACTTTTCTCCGATTGTATTTTGAATGTGATTCTTATAAACAAATTTATAACTGAAGTTCATTTTTTCTTTTTTGACAATTTCTTAAGAGAATAAGATAATTTATACTTAAGATGATTACTTACATATTTGGGTTCATCCTACATATTTTCTCTTCTCCATGGGTTTTTCTGTTTTCCAAACATCCAGGTGGGATGTTTGACTAGCCTTCCATAAGGTCAATAGAGGTTTATCCACTTCCTCTACTATATTCTGTTCTCTGGGAAGTTAATTCTATTTCTGTTCTTTTGACTGGTATTCTTGCACTTTAATATACTTAATTAATTTTGAAGTTAACCAGTAATTTTATTTTCATCCCTATCAATGCAAGGACCTTACTTTGACTCAAATCACTGTCCTGTCATTTTCTCTACTTTTCCTTTCTAGTATTACGACTTCACTTTGTAACCTCATCATAACTGATGATTAAAAAAAAATTTTATAGTCAATGCTTCTTTGGTCTTATCCATTTGTTCAGTTTATTTACTGTTATCTCTTGCATCTCATTTCTTTGTCCTGTGTTCAGCTTATATAGTACATTTTATCCTTCAGTGAGGACAATGAGCTCTGGGTTGAAAAAACAAACAGAAAAAATCTCCATCTTGGTCAAATACATTTAGTTTGTCTTTATCTTGCATGCCAGTTTAGCTGAGTATGGCACTGAAGATTAATCATCATTGTTCCTTTAGCGTGTTGAGGGGTTTTTACCATCTTGTGGCCTCTATTTTGTTAATGAGAAGTGTAATTTCAAGCCCAATTTTGATCCTTTATATGTCATCTATCTTTTGTTTCTAGTTGTTTTTAAATCTTTTCCTTGACTTTGGAGTTTTATAGGTTTTCTGAAGTGTCCAGATTTGTATCTTCAGTCTGGAGATGCACATCTTTCTTCAGTTATGATTTCTCCAAATACCTCCTTTCCCTGTCTCTCTGGAACTCCCTGGGGCCGCAGGGGGAGCAAGTCAGATGGGGGCTTTCTGGTGCTACCTCTGCATTGGCTTTCCAGGTTCTGTGACCCAGACCCCTCCTTCTCTTTTTGTCTGTGGTCAATCTATTATCCAATGACTGGATTCTGAAGTTAATGCTGCTCTATGTCCTTCGGAAATTTTATTCAGTTCTTTTCTAAAAATATTCTATGTTTTGAGCACTTTAAAAAATTCTTTTTTTTTAAGATTTTATTTATTTATTTGAGAGAGAGAGAGAGAGCACAAGCAGGGGGAGGGGCAGAGGGAGAGGGAGAAGCAGAAACCCTGCTGAGCAGGGAGACTGACATGAGTCTTGATCCCAGGACTCCAAGATCATGACACTAGCTGAAGGCAGACACTCAACCTCCTGAGCCACCCAGGTGCCCCCACTTTAAAAAATTCTTTTCAGATTTTATTCTGTAATTTCTAGTTGCTAGTTCAGAGCTCATTCCCATGTTCACTGGTCTATTTAGTCTTTCTTATGGTGGTTCCATCACCATGATGGTGGTAAGTTTTAGATGGGGTTGCATTTTCTGTGGCAGCCCTATGCACCTAGCTCATGGGAGTATTAACACTTTCCACTTGCTTTGTCTGGGCCCCAGAAGTTTCCTTTCCATGGTCTGGGAAATGGGAAATTATATACACACACACACACACACATACATATATACATATACACACACACACATATTTATTTTTATTTTTATTTTTTTACTTTAGATTTCTATTTGGGTTTCTGTTTCTCAAAGGAGATCTTTCCCATTAAGAGCTTTGTCACACGCTCTCTTTCCCTTTCCACAACTTTTCTTTGTCTCTACAAACTCAAGGAGAGACTTTCTGGTTCCCTTTCCAAGGTGGGGCAACCTTTGTAGGGCCCCAGTCCTATGCAAGAGTCTCAGCTTAACCCCCTTCTCTTGCTAAATGCCCTGTTTTCCTGGACTCTGGAGACATTAAAACCTCAGTCCCAATCTTGAGATCTGATCTGTATCTGCTACTCTCTTAAGTCAAATGGCACCACCTCTGTGACTCTGGATTTTGTCTTTATCTCTAGCATCTGAGTATTTCCTGACATAGACTTTGCATTGAACACATTTTGGTGTTTTTTAGGCTTTTTAGCAGTCTAAGGATCACATTAGTCTTGTCTGCCATCCGGTGTGAGGTCTCCTTTTTGACATTAAAGAGCATTTTTCATGCTCAAAAGTCTTTTTGCATCAAAAATTTCATGCATTAGTACATAATTTTAACTATATATTCAGTATCATTGAAAACGCTTAAAATGACATTTTTAAGTTATTTATCATAACCACATCTACATGCATTTGAAAAATAAAAGTACATCCATGTTTGAAATATGTTACACACACTATCCACAGACAGTGCTTAATGCCTATATAATTTGTAAGCCCTCTTGCAGTAACTCACCAGCTTCCTCAAGGAAGAACAGTGGGGCTGAGGCTTTATTTTATAAATGCCATAGTAAGTCCAAATGAAGTCATAATATATTAATAGATAATTACACTTTTTCAGATTAATTTGTGATTCTAAGCAAGATCTTTGGTTCCTATGATAACAGATATTTCCAGTTATATTGTATTTGCTAATTGAAGCAAAGATATGGAAAATGTAAGAGTAAGTTTCTAATTTGAGTTTTTAATGAAAATCATTAACCTCATTGTGTTTCTGACCTTTCAGTATAGCATTACTACCTTACACATTTGTTATGGGGATAAAGTTATATATGATAGTCCGAGTAAAGTTAGAATTTTATTGCTTTTGACCAAAGGTCACTGTAAGATTTAGAGATAACTTGTGAGTACTGTGTGATCTTTAAAAAGTTATAAAACATAAATTTTAAAAAGAGAGATTCTGTGAGTAAAACTACTTGATGTTTCTGGAGTTAACATCCAAGTGGTCATCAATCAGTATGTTACTGTGTAATTTTACCTGATGTATCTAAAATGGTCCTTGTTCTGTGTCCTACTTCAAAGAGATTTCTTTTAATTCTGGATTTCTTGCATAAACTTTGAAGAAAGATTCCCAAATCTTACAAAAGTTTGAAAACTACTATTTTTATAGTAATACTAAAGAAATATAAAGTGTAATATGTCATTAAAACAAGTTATCCTAAGAGCAAAATGATTTATATAACTGAAGTTTATTGCTGAATAAACAGTAAAAATGACCTTTTGTAAGTCTAAATGAACAAAAAAACCCACATTGATTTAGAAGAACTCTAAAGGATAATAGTCACCATGTGACAAATACATGGACAAAGACAAATAAGGGATCTCCTTACTTTTCTTTAAATTTTAGTTTTAATCTTGAATTATTCTCAATATCTAGATTTTTGAAAAAAGAAGACCTTGTGTTATTACCAGTATATTACTTATGGACATACATTAATATGTTTGGTTTTGATGATGCTATGAAAACCAGAAACTTTTCCTTCTAAAGTTTTAAAAATAAACAGAATAGCAAATTAACCCCTAAATGATTTGTAGTGAAATGAGGGTGAATAGAAGCACCAAGAAGCAAGCCATTCTGATTGTCTGTTAAAATACTCATAAAATTCATGAAATGTAAATAATCACTGTAGTCCTAATGGGGAAGACATAGCATTTTATTTGTAGAGTACACAAAGTTGTAGAAAACAATGTTGGTATTTGAGTAGACTAGGACACACTGCATTACTAATGATAACGAGGATGGAGACATGAGGTTAAATGGAACAGTCACCAGGAGATTATAATAATGCTGAACCTCTACGTGCCTAACAACATAGCCTGAGAGACAGTATCACATCCTACAGCCAGATAGCTTGGGTTCAGATCCCAGCAACGCCTCTCTTTAGCTGGAGACCTTAGGCAAGTTATTGAACCTCTTAGTGCCTTAGTTTCTCCTTATGGAGAATAGAGATACTCATAACACTCACCTTTTAGAGTTGTCATGAGGAATGAAAAGAACTAATACACTTAAGTATTTACAATAGTGTCTGGTATCATAAACATGGCATTCTTTTACTGTTGCTGTTGTGGATGCTCTTAGTATTGTTGCCCCAAACCACACAAAGAAACAAATCAATGGAATTCCAAGGAAAAAAATGGCACATCAGCAGTCTTAGTAGGAGATTTTTAATTTGCTTGTCCAAGTGACCTAAATTCATTATTAATGTTTGAGAAAGACATGAGATAGCAGCAATAAAATATTTAAAGAGGTTTTCTTATTTTTCAAATCACTGCCCCCCCCCAAAAGTGATCTACATTAAAAAAAAAAAAAACTGCAAAATAGAAAGGAAAAAGTAAATGTAAAACACAACCAGGGGCCAAAAAATAAGATGACAGAAGTTAAAATAGACATTGTGATAAATGTGAGTGACTTAAAGTATTAAAATAAAAAGTCCTAGATCACATTAAAATATAAAATGTAATAATTTTCTATTTATAGGACACATATGTACAAATGTGACAGTGGGCTAAAAGAATTAGAAAAACATCAATAATATAGAAAAAATATACAGATGACATTTATATTATGAAGTTAGGCTACAAGGTAAAACTGATAGTAACACTGTACCTTTTGGAGCTGAATGATGTAGCAATACCTTTTAGTTGTCATGAGGAATGAACAAAATAGTTATACAAAATAGTGTTCTAAAATGTCTTCAAATACACAAAAATCCTTGAAGGCTGGCATTGGATATATATTCCATAAAATTTTACTATGAACAAAGTAAATTTTATGAATGTAAAAGGAATATAAAATGAAATTGATGTCCATATATACCTCCCTCTCGGATTCATTTTCCAAGCTCAATTTCAAGAGGACATCTAAACATTCAACTCTTTTTTTTTTTTAAGATTTTATTTATTTATTTGAGACAGAGAGAATGAGAGACAGAGAGCATGAGAGGGAGGAGGGTCAGAGGGAGAAGCAGACTCCCTGACGAGCAGGGAGCCTGATGCAGGACTTGATCCCGGGACTCCAGGATCATGACCTGAGCCAAAGGCAGTCGCTTAACCAACTGAGCCACCCAGGCGCCCCTAAACATTCAACTCTTGACTGTTTACTTCCTTAGGTGGCTGGGCAGTCCATGAGCAGACTGGAGACAGACCTCCTTCTTGGGGAACTGCAGGACATTTGATTCAATCTACAGTAGACACTCGGGGATGTGCTGGAGGTGTTACCAGTTAGTCATCCCCAGGGATAGGCAGGCATGTGGCTAGAGACTCCAAAAAGCTGAGAGAGAGCTAGAAGGTATAAGAACCTCCTAATGTAAAAGGCAGTTTCTCTGAGGTCTTGATGGGCTCCTCACTTAATTATAAGGTGGTAATTGAAAGCTGGGTGCATTCATAAGGACTTGAAGACCTGGGGAATTTGCACTTCTCACTGGGAACGCTGCACACATCCTTAGCTCTGTAAATGGATTGTGTCCTCAGTCCAAGTCTGTTGGCTTCTTTCCATTCATGATATCACCATCACTTCTGTCATCTTGCAGGTAGCAAGTCAGGTCATGGATACTCTAGACAGTGAAGGACCCAGGCTAGAGGCTGGAACAGATCTCCTGCAGCTCGCAACACATCTCTCTTCTCAATCCCAGAGCTTTTGTTTCCGTTTGCAGTTGGTGCTGGATGCTTTTACAAAGATCAGGACAAGAAGTCATGGAGGCATCATTGAGGGTGAAGGATATAGCAATGGAAAAGTGATGTATCTCTGTTCCCCAATGGAGCAGCCAAGAGAGATTGGGATATTCTGATTTTTTTGAGGTGACTTGAGAGCACCAACATTCTCCTTATCCTGCAGGATCCAGGGAACATTCACACAATCCTACTTTATCCCTCACTCTCATACTTGCTAGGTCCTGAAAAGACACATTTCACAAGAATATACTGGTGTGCCATCCCTATTAGATTCCTGTTGGAAATTCAGATCCTAATCTCTCTTCAACTGTTTTTTTTTTTTTTTTCATTCTGTTCTTACATATATCTTTTCAACATACATACGGTGGACTTCTTGAATCCTTTTCAGTATTACATTTGTGCCAAATGGTAAAATACTAACCAAAGGACCGCAAAACAAGTATCAATGTTGATTATTTATTATTTATTATTCCAATCTGTTAAAATGTAAAGGTCAATGACTGTGACCCCATTGCTAATGGAATAAAGACATGCTGATGTACTTTAGGTTGTTAGATGAGTTGCTTAATAAAATTTTCCCAAAGTCCTGAAGAACGTGCTCCTCCTAAGTCGGTGACAGCCTCATAGCTGGTCTGGCCATGCTTCGCCCCATTGTTGTCTTCACGTGGCATTTCTTCTCTCTCCTTTCAGGTAGAAATTGAGAAGCTGGATTACCATCATTATCTGCCTCTGTTTTTTGATGGGCTCTGTGAAATGACATTTCCCTACGAGTTTTTTGCTCGGCAAGGAATCCACGACATGCTGGAACACGGGGGGAACAAGATTCTTCCTGTCATTCCACAGCTCATTATCCCGATAAAAAGTAAGTGAACAGGTGAAAAAGCATCATTCAGCTTAGAAGGTGCCGCTTTTTGACAACTCGCTAATTAAGCAATAAAACACAACAGATTGAGGCTATCCCCAGGTTTTGCAGGAATTTTATAGGTTGACTTATGGGGCCAGACATCCCAAATCTACTCTATCCCATTATTGATACTGCACTGAAGCTTCCCACATAAACTAAATTGCACAGGCTTTATACTAATTTAAAATGCTTCCGAGTAATGACACAAGCATTAACATTAATTTATACACGCAGAAGTAAAGTATGTGTCTTTGCATTCTACACCACCAACTTCCAAGTTCTTTTCAAATGACATCCCTAATTTTTAAATTACAATATAAACCCAATTATGTTTAGGATCTTTTAGGTAATAGGATTAATAATTTTAGGAAAAAAAAATTCTGGAATGGAGAAGAATTAATGTTACCAAATATTTGAAATTTTTTTTAATCTGTGATAGGTTACCTGGGGAAATTCTAGAGTAACCCTGTCACTGACTTACTTTCTTTGTTTATAGGATGAAATGCTTTATTTCTATGGCCAGGTTCTTCAGGCATGAATCTCTTTGGACTAGTTGTCTGAAAGCAGCCCCCTCCCAAAGTGTTTCTGAGATTTTCATTTGCCAGTAAGACGGTCTATAATGACTCCCGAACAAGCCCCGCGTTGCTCTGGGTCCAGCCTCCTCCTCTCACCCCACAGCTGCTGCTGACCCTTATAATAGAGCCATCAACCGGGGACAAGGGTCCAGGAGGGGATGGCCGGCCTCTCCAAGGTTGGAATGGCCAGGCCTAGGCCTTTACCACCGACCCTCACACCCCAGGCTCTGTGCGCACCAGAGTTGCCCATCCATACTGCTGCTGCTGCTGGAAAGCAGAGGGGTGGTGCTGAGCACCTCCTGGGCAGGGACATCCCACCCCTTCCCAACTGCCCTGGGCATTTGGCCCCTTCCCCCACCGCAAGCTCTGCCTCACTCCTTAGTCCAGGGTGAACCACTTCCTGGCATGACTGACGGGACACCTGCATCTCCTAGCATCTGGGGGAACCCCACCCTCACTGTCTCAGAGCTGCTCTTGCCATGTGCTTTGACCAGAACAAGAACTAAATAGTTCAACATGGGTCATTTCCTACACCTGGATTATTTCATCTTATCTATGGTGACCTTTTTATTGATTTGAATTAAGTTTCATTAGAATTCTAGATTTTTGGCCATTCTGCTGTCACTGTTTAAACTAAATCAGCTCTGAAACTTGCTCTCATGTTTTTGAGATTTTGTAAGAGATCTGTAACTGACCACTCCAGATTTCCACCAAGACGTAGAAGTAAACCCGAGCAAAAGGACAGGCTACCTTCTGTGAAAAGTAACATGGGAAGAGAAAGGACACTTTAAAGCAGCTTCCCCTCCCCTCATGCATCAGCTGAGTGAAGGGCTGATCTTTGAAGTCCTTCAGGAAGGACATATAATACTGAGTGGCAGTAAAATCCTTTCCAGATGTGATTTATTCTAACAGTTCACAATTTTTGAATGTTAAATTCTAGCTGAAATGCTGTATTTTATAGAGAATGCCCTACAAGTTTTATTGACCAATAAAAAGACCCAGAACATCCTCCCCAGGAACCGTCTTTAGAGGACATGATCCTTTGCCTCCTGCACTCAGCAGAATAGCAGGGACATCCAGAAGTCTGTTCTTTTCTTTAGAAGACTCTGTTCTTGTTAGGATCACTGTCTTCTCAGTACTTTTTCACTCACATCCATTGAAAACACTAAAAGGTAGAAAGAGAGTTTCTAAGTAATATTTTGATTATACTGTTTACAGTTAAAACATACCAAAGTAGAGCATTGCAGACCAAGGTGAATTGGTTTTCAACTTTATTTGATCTGTATTTTAAAGATATTTAAATGAGTTAAGAGAAGTGATGTGTTCTAAGGACAAAATTTACGGTACATACGTACTAGAGGTGATTTGCTCACAAGTGAAGACATTATTAAGAATTCAGTAAACATGTTTTGTCAGGTAAAATTAACTATATATGAATTTGATAATTCAAGATTCCAAAGGCAATGAGAATTTATTTTGGTAGATATCATTGCTTTTCTTCCTGGGCTTCCCCTATTATATACTGATCCTGAATCTAACTTGGTTTGCTTCTCAATCTACTTACATCACTAAAACCAAATTTTTCTCAGGAAGGAATACTGATTATGCAAGATCCTGCACAGTGCCAGCACGGTGTAAAAAATATAAGCTGTGTAAACGAAATCTTTCAGGGGAATTCTGGGTTGAGGCCAATTGATCTGGAAGCAGGCTGATTCACGTAATTGGCATAACATGTACAGGCATGTGTACCTGATTTTTCAAGCTGTACTATTAGTCTAATTCTGACTCTCTCCAAGGGCAAAAATTAACCTTACCATCACCAGCTAGCAGTTTTTGAATAATTTTCCTCGAATTCTAACTAGTATCTATACCAGTAAAGCAAAATACATAAACTCCCTACAAGGATAAGAACTGGACTGAGCTGCCCATCTACTTCTAGAATCTGGGGTTGACTTCAGCTGATTACAAGGCTGATCACACATTCAATATCTCTAGGCTTTCTAATGGAAAGCAGGGGAGAAGACACTTTTTCTTTCTCCTTCTCTTTGTTTCAAGACCCCAAGTGAGGTCACTCAGTAATAACCAGAAAAGTGTGTATCTCATACTTCATTCCATTTGTGTTGTTTTATGGCATAGTTATAGTTGCTTCCCTTTCCTCCCACTTTTTGATTTCCACCTTCTTGGGTTATTCTGGGTCAAAAACTTCAAAAAATACCGGTATAAAGGAGTCAGGGTTGACAATGGAACACTGATTGCTGACAGCAACAGCAGAACTTTATAGGGCAAGGATGAGATGAACCCTCTCAGCCATCTGAACTATGGGACGTAGGTTTCCATTTACTCCATCTGGTTAGGAAAACACACATGCATCAAAATCCAGCAGAGCAATACCAGGAAGGAGCCTCTAGAAACTCTGCATATTAAACTCAGAAAGGGATTCCAGTAATGGCCGGGAGGACAAAGACGCCAAGAGCAACCACAAGCACTGGGTTTGGGAATCTCTGTCTTCAGTAGCATTAAGAGTAATCACACCAACACCGCCACATGGGGCCATTCATAAAAGGCTGCTACACACAAGGAAGGAAATATCTCGAACAATGAAAGGAAAAGAATACCTCAACAACATTTAGTTCAGGAGCCAGAAGAAACCCACAGAAACTGGTTTGGATCCTCAGGACTCAGGAAGATATAGCATCTAGGAGACAGAGGCAGAAACCCATGGGGGTGGGGTGGGGAATTCTACACACAAAGAAATAAAAGTAACTGGGGTTAAGAATTTTACCAACAGTAAATTCCAGACAACAATGAGCATTGGAAGAGAACCACCTTGGGTATGTTTCATCCCATACACATGAGTAGAAGAGCTGATGTACATAACAAACGGCATGAACACTTGTTAAAAAAAAAAAAAAAGACTCATAAGTAAAATGTCCACCTGTCTCATACAAGTAGTTACTGAGAATATGCTCCAGCTCTCAGGAGGTAAAGCCAAGTTAAGGACCCCGAAATTAGGATGTCATAGTGTGAAAAGCAGCTAACATTAAAAGTCACTAAATCTAGAGTTAAGTTTAAATAGTTGATGGAAAAGAGTTCCAAAACTGCATGAAATCTCACGTAATTATTTTGGAGTAATGTCTCTAAAAATCCAAGGAAATTGGGTATAAGCCTTCAAAATCATGGAAAAGATCTAAGTAGTTAAAACAGAACCTACATGTTAAAATGACAAAAACTGAACAGACAGCAAAGAGGTGCTAGTTTCAAAAGCATAAAATAAGGTGAAAAGCATGAAATCAAATAAATTAGCTTTAACTTGAAAATTAACTTTCAGATTGGTTTGTGGGAAAAAACTGTATATAAAACTAAATAATACTTGACTAGCTTAAAAATAAATGATATATTGGGATGAAAGAGAAAAAAGGAAGGAAGAGTTATTGTAATTGTAGAAAGGTAGAAGTTAATGTAAAAAATTTCACAGGTATAGAGGATCAATTTGTATCGATAAAAATATTCTAGGTAAAGATGTAATTGGTATAAGCCTTAGTTCTCGGAAAAACCATGGCATCATGTTTAAAACAACAAACAGCTACTTAAATTAGTCATTTTTTTTGCCTGTGGAAGGAGAGTAAACCTCTTGACCCTGAGACAGTGTGATGCTGGTTCTTCTTCCACTGCCTGACCTTCAGCTCCAAGATCTACAGTCTTTACCAATCCAAGTGGACACACTGCCTCTAACACACCATGTCCCAAACTTCAGCATGTGTATTAATCACCTGCAAGTGTGTATGAATCGCTTGGTGACATGCAGGTCCCACACAGCAGCTGTGAGATGGATCTGGGGACTGGATTTCTAAGAAGCCCCCAGTTGATGCTCTGCTGCTGCTGCAAGGTCAAGGAACAGCCGACCAAGGCCAAGATGACACTTGACACCCCAGATCCTCCCACAAGATGCTGGGAATGAGAACAAGGTAGGGAATGAGCTGGTAGAAACAGATGAATGATCATCTTCTATCTTACATTTAGGGTATCAAGAGATGTTGCTTCTTTCATGCTGTGAATAATTAGAAAAATATAATGTTAAGCTTTTAGGCCTTAAAAGTAACCATTAGTGGGTTAAAATAGATGGTCATCATATGAAGTAGTAAGGAAAGAAAAATGAAAAATTAAGTTAAGGCAATAACTTAAAAAAAAAAAAAAGCCAACGTAGAATGTAAAAAAACAAAACAAAACAAAACAAAAAAACCCAATAAGATGACAAAAGGAAACCCAAATAATTTGTTATGATTACAGATAAATGGGAGAAATGATCACTAATCACAAGAAAAAAGTCTTGGTTTGGGAACTTTGAGAGGTTGTTCCCACTGTTTGTTCCCAACCGTATGGTTTTGGTGGAGACTGCCAGTTACCAAGTAATGATCAAAATTTAGCTCTCACAACAAAAGCAAAAATAAACAAGTGGGACTATATCAAACTAAAAATCTTCTGCACAGCAAAGGAAACCATAAACAAAATGAAAAAGCAACCTACCAAATGGTAGAAAATATTTGCAAATCATGTATCTGATAAGGGGTTAATATCCAAAATATATAAAGGACTCATACAACTCAATAACAAAAAAAAAGATCCAATTTGAAAAATGAGCAGACTGAGGGTTCCTGGAGTGGAGGGGGGTGGGAGGGATGGGGTGGCTGGGTGATGGACACTGGGGAGGGTATGTGCTATGGTGAGTGCTGTGAATTGTGTAATACTGATGAATCACAGACCTGTACCCCTGAAACAAATAATACATTATGTTAATAAAAAAATAAAATAAATGAACAGAGGATTTGAATAAACACTTTTCCAAAGAAGACATAGAGATGGCCAACAGGCCTGAAAAGATGCTTGACATCACTGTCAGGAAAATGCAAATCAAAACCACAATATCGCCTCACACCTGTTAGAATGACAGTTATCAAAAACACAAGAAATAACTTGTTGGCAAAGATGGAGAGAGAAGGGAACCCTTGTACACTCTTAGTGGGAATGCAGACTGGTGCAGCCACTATGGAAAAATGAATGGAGTTTCCTCAAAAAAGGTAAAAAAGAACTAACATAATGATCTAGCAATTACACTTCTGGGTATTTATCTGAAGAAAACAAAAACACTAATTCAACCCACAGGTTCACTGCAACATTATTTATAATTGTCATATATAGAAATAACTTAAGTGTCCATTGATGAATGAATGGATAAAGAAATTGTGGTGTATATCTATGATGGAATATTACTCAGCCATAAAAAAATGGGGAAATCTATCATTTTTGACAACATGGATGGACCTCAAGGGCATTACGCTAAGAGAAATCAGGGAAATACAAACACCATATGATCTCTTATGTGGAATCTCAAGAAATTAAAGCAAAACAAAACAAAAAACAAGTTCATAGATACAGAGACAAGATTGGTGGTTGCCAGAGGTCGGGTGTTGGGAGTGGGAGAAATGGGTGAACGTCAAAAGGTACACACTTCCAGTTATAAAATAAATAAATATAAATATATAAAATAATAAAAACATATAAAATAAGTCATGGGGATGTAATGTACATCATGTTGACTATAGTTAATATAGTTGATGTTTAAAAATTGCTAAGAGAGTAGATACTAAAGCACTCATCACAAGAAAAATTTTTTGTAACTATATGTGGTGACAGATGTTTACTAGGCTTATTGTAGTGATCATTTTCTAATTTATACTAATCAAACCATTACATTGTACACCTGAAGCTAACATAATGTTATATGTCACTTATATCTCAATTTTTAAAAAATTTATCTCTCTTTCACAAACTTATCTTCTTCCCCCCTCCATCCTTACAATATAGCTATATCACAATTTTGGTCAGATTAATAATCAATTGTTACACTATTGTGATCACATCAGTCCTATTCACTGCACATCACACATCTATTATGATTACATTTCTTTCCTTAGACAACTTGTTTTGCTTAGCACTGATAATTGTCTCATTTAGTTTGTATGATTTGTATATGCTTACTATTTTTTCAAATATTTTAAGATCTAGCAAATGAATGTTGTTTTTCAAATGTTCAGAACATCAGGCAACTTATCAATTTTCTTTCTTTTTCTGGAGACTTGGGTCCTTCCACTCTCCATCTTACTGTTCCAGTCTGGTCCCAGTGACCCAACACTATTGTTATTCCTCTCTCAGGTTTACTGTCTTTTTCCTTAACTGTTGTCTTGTTTTCCTCATCTTTTTTATAGTGCACATTTCCCAGTAGTTTCCTGTAAGTACATGAAAAGTTTAGTTTTAATCCTTGTCTGGAAATCCTTCCATCACACTTGATTATTAGTTTGGCTATGTTGAAAATAGTGTTCATTTAGAATTTTGAGGTCTTGTCTCCCTTGTCTCAAGTTATTACCTTGCTTTGAACATCTTGATGCTATTGGAGTTTTTGGCCATTTGCCTGTGCCTGTTTCTCCCAATCTCTGAAAGCTTTCTGGATGTTCTCTTTATTTCTGGTGATGTGAAATTTCATGTCAATATGCTTTGATGCGGCTGTGTGTTTCTTCACTGTACTGGGAAATTTCAATTTAGAGACATAGGTCTTTCCACACTAGAAACCATTCATGTATTCTTCCTGTAATAATGTTCTCCCTCTATTTTATTTTTCTGTAATTCCTGCATATATATAAATTATATATAAAATTATTATATATAAATGTAAATATATATTTTGTATAAATTATATATAAAATTACTTTGTGGGTTGATTCTCTAATTCTGTCTATAATTCCTGCATGTATAAACAATATATATAATTATTATATATAAATATTAAATTATATAAATTATAATTATAGAAGTTATATATATAAAATTATCTTGTGGGTTGATTCTCCAATATCTTTATCTTTTTGCTCAGATTTCCTGATTCTGCTTAGTTCTACTTCCTGGGAAATTTCCTTAACATCATCTTCCAAAACTTTCATTGAGTATTTTGTTAGTTACCATAATTTACTTTTATTCTGATTATTGCTTCTTAATAGTATTTTGTTTTCTTCTTTATAAATCCGTTATGTTCAGGCTCCTATCTCTCTTTGAATGTTTATTATCGGTTTTGCAGGGCCTGGTGTTTGGTTAGAGGTTTTTGCTGCTTACCTAATTACATTCTTTATTCATTCTGTAACAATGAACTTTCTTTTTGCTAGCTCTTAAGACTCTTAATCCTACATGCAGATCAACAGGACAATATACGGGCAAAGAGCATAAACTATGGAATCAGACCAGCCAGCTTTTAATCTGGCTGTACCATTTAGTAGCCATCGGACCTAGGGCAAGTTGTTTTACTCCATGTGATACTGTTGCTTGGTCTATAAAATGGGAATATTATTATTAATATTATATGACATGCCAACTCATTTTATGAAGCTAGCATAGCCTTGATAGCAACAAGTTCATTATAACACATTACAAGAAGGAAGCTTCTAGGACAATCTCATCCATGAACATCAATGAAAAATTTCTAAACAAAATTATGAGAGAACCAAATCCATCAATATATAAAAATTATAGTATCTCATGCCAAAGTTGGTTTTATTACAGGAACGTAAGAGTGGCTTAATATTAGAAAAATCAGTTAATGCAATTTATATTAGTGTATTATGATGATGGCAAAATGCATTTGATAAAAACCAATACCTATTTATGTTTTTTTAAGATTTTATTTATTTATTTGAGAAAGAGAGGGAGAGTGAACAGGAGAAGCAGGCTCCTCGCTGAACAGGAAGCCCGACATGGGACTTGATCCCAGGACCCTGAAATCATGACCTGCCCTGAAGGCAGATGCTTAACCAACTGAGCAACCCAGGTGCCCCCTCTTTGGGTTTTTAAAACAAACTAAGACTAGAAGAAAATTCTCCTTAATATGATGGGAATTTTATCAATCAGAACAGGCTAGGTTATGTTGAAATAACAACCAATCTCCAAAATCAAAAGCTTAAAACAGTAAGTGACTTAGAATGAAAGTCTGTTTCCTTACATGTGCTAAGTGCCAATTTCAGGTTAGCAGGGGGCTTGTTCACAGCAATCACTTAGGGGCGTAGCCTGGTGGATGTCACTGCTGACAGCACCAGAGGAAACAAGAGTCCCAAAGGATCTCTTTCTGGGAGATGAAGTGCTCCATCCTGGAAGTAACATATTTCATTTCTATTCATTACTCATTGGCCGGATCTAGTCCAGGGCCCATCCAACCTCAGCAGGCCAGAAATTATAATCATACCATGGACATTATGAATAAGATATTTTAAAGTCTCTGGGTTCTGTTATATTCTTCTGAAGAGTACTTATTCTGACAGTTAACCTGTTCAACATAAACTTCAAACTTTGTCTCCCTGTGGTAGACAGCAATCAGAGTTCTTCCATCTCTCAGGTCTGGCTCATCATCTGGGCCTGCTGGGATCTCTTGCATGTGTATAACCCTTAGGGGTTAGCTAAAGCTGGGCTTTCTTGCAGGTTTTTAGTTTACCTGCTCTTTGGGGCTCTTTCTTCCAGGATTACCCCCCACACACACTAACTTTCTACCTGCTGTGCCATCCCAAAAGTCTCACCTTTGACATCTCAAGCCAGTATTCCTGCTACTATCTTGTGCCCCAGGCCACATACCTTAGCTATTAGAGGCACAAAGTTTTCAATTCACAAATCTTAACTGATACACTTCCCTCTTTCAAGGACAGACTCCTCTCTACTTTCAGCCTACTTTAAATTCTTTGGCATGACCTTCAAGGATTCCTTTTAAATGTCTGGCTGCAAATTGTTTTTGACCTTATCTCTTATTACAGTTGACCCCTGAACAATGCAGAGTTTAGAGGCGCCAACCCCCTGCATAGTTTAAAATCTTGGTATAAGCTTTGACTCCCTCAAAACTTAACTACTAATAGTCTACTGTTGACTGGAAGTCTTATTGATAGCATAAACCCTCGATTAACACATATTTTGTATGCTCTAAGGATTTTATATTCTTATAATAAAGTAAGCTAGGGAAAAATGTTATTAAGAAAATCATAAGGGGGCGCCTGGGTGGTTCAGTTGGTTAAGCGACTGCCTTCAGCTCAGGTCGTGATCCTGGAGTCCCGGGATCGAGTCCCGCATCGGGCTCCCTGCTCAGCACGGAGTCTGCTTCTCCCTCTGACCCTCCTCCCTCTCGTGTGCTCTCTCTCTCTCATTCTCTCTGTCTCAAGTAAATAAATAAAATCTTTAAAAAAAAAAAAAAGAAAATCATAAGGAAGAGAAAATATAGTACTGTACTGTATTGATTGAAAAAATCTGCATATAAGTAGACCCTTGCAGTTAGTGTTGTTCAAAGGTCAACTATATTTCCCTTTGTGTGCCCTGTTAGCTATAGCCAAACTAAATGTGCTATAAAATTTCTTTTCTAATTCTGTACCTTTGCTTTCTTTTAAGAATGCCCTCTCTCACATCCCCCAGGGTCTCAGTGGTAAGGGACCTTCAAAGCTCAGCTCAAATAGGAATTGTTCTTTGAAGCCTCTTCTGTTTCTTCTCTCCCTGCTTATCCTAAACTCCAGCCCTCTACCCACCCCACTTTCCCTCCCCCACAGAATTTTGTATCTTCCTTTGTTGTGTCACTTAGAATATAATCTTAGTAAGTAATATATTCCCAACATCATCTAATGGGCTTACTAGTACATCATCAATTCATCAAAATACTTGCAAAATTAATTTGATCAGGTGCATAACTGTCAACAGTATGAAAATCTGTATAGGTGTCATAGTCAAAAGTGTGAAGTGGCCATTTGGGCTTGCCACTATAATGTATATCATACAAAAACTATTTTGTAAGAATCCCTAATCTCAAAGAACATAAAGCATATAATGACATAATGCTTTCTATTTACAAGAGAAATTATGTAAGTGGTGAGAGTAATTTTTTGTTTATTCATCTTACATTCTCTCATGTGATTCTTTTTGTTTATAAGCAGAAACCTACATTTGTGAGATGGTCTACTAGGAGCCAAGTTGACTCCAGCTGCTAAAGAATTACAGAAATATCTGATCTACAAATAGCACATAAGACAGTGGCCTCATTAGGAGAGCTTTAATGAGTTGAGGTCACCCAGCTATAAAGGATAAACATGCACAGACACAGCTAAAGAAACTTAATATTTAAGTAGCAATAACGTTTTAAAAAGCAAGATATTCTTGTTAATACTCAATGGAAAAAATATACCAAGTAAGGATAAAACATGAGAATCCATATCACAATATAAAAAATTGTTTTGAGAATTCTACTTAATTAGAAAGGAACAAGTACGACTGAAATGCATTACTCTTTATTTATGATCTAATAATTTTACTTATATACCTTGAAATTGCCCAGTTAAATGATTTTTAAAGCAATAATAACTATAAAAAAGTCATGATGTTTAACTTAAAAAGAAAATACCTAATTCTGAAAATATGGAAAAGAGGTGTATTAAGATTATTTTGATTACCAAATAAAAAAAAAATTCAAATTGTCAGTCAGGTTTGCTTGATGACTCACATAACTGAACAATCCAGAGATGGGTCTCATTTCAAGCATGGTTTAATCTGGTGGCTCACCACTGTCACTCTCTGCTTTGTTTTATGCAAGATCATCTTAAAGCTGGCTCCCTTCTTGGCCTCTGAATGTTCCAAGTAGATCCAGGGACTACATGCTTGCTTACTTACTTACGTATACCTGTAAGAAAGCGAAAGTGTCATTGCCCCTGAATTTATTATACCACCTAGGGGCACATGCCCAGCCTTGAACTGTTGTCAAGGGGATGGAACACACTGACTGGATTAACCTAGGTCATGCAATCATAGTACTGGTTAGGGGAAAGGAGAAGTTAGTTTCCCCAAATAACATGAATTCTATGTCAGAGACATTTACGGAGCACCAAATATCTAACAGCTCCCCAGCACTTCTGTTATGCAGTTCTGTGGAAGCATGGGACTAAGTCTGCCAATGGGCTGTGAATGGAAGAGGTGTGTGTTCCCTCCAAACTAAGCTTTTCAGAGCCAATGCACTGTCCTCCTACTCTCTCTTCTCCCCACCCTGTGTTAACCTGAATTGGATATCTACCATGAATGTGAAATGGTCCTTTTCCATGTGAAGCCATTGAGCCCATAGGGTTAATCTATTGCTGCAGCAAACCTAGCCTGTACTGACCAATTCAGATTCCCAAATGAGAACCCATATCTATAGAGGGAAATGGAATCTGGAATCTTATAGCTTAAAATATCCATTTTATCAGGAAGTCACCTCCATCTTGTGGTCTTTCAGTAGCTGATGCTAAAGACCACACCTCTCTGTCCTTTTTGAGAATTAGTGTGGCCACTGGAAAGGGAACTGTCCCTTGCTTCTACCACAGGCTTTACCATTTTGTGCAGATTAGTCCAACTCCTTGAGCTCAGGAGATGAGTCTGCATCTCCAGCTCTGAACATTTCTCCTGAACATGTTCCAAGTCTGGCTCCATTTCTACCGGGGCTTGGTGAGATGTTGGGAGGAAGTAGGGTCTAACCACCCTGAGCACAGGGCTTGACCTCATGCAAACCAGACCCCAGCCTGCCATTAACTAGCTGTGTGGTTTTGGCAAATGAATTATGTCATTTCTCCCAGGGGATTATAAAACCTACTGCCCAGAAATGATGTAAGAATTAGCCAATCACATGAGTAGAATGTTTAGCACAGTGCCAAGTCAAGGTGGTAATAATAGTAAATTATCATTTTTGCATTCTTGGTGTTCCTTCATGTTCATAGCTCTGCAGACTTCCTAACTTTGGGTCATTGAAAAATTAATAGATTTGGATTCTATAACTCTCATCAAAGTTACAATAAAAATGTTAGATGGAAATGGATTAGATCAAGTAGAGACCTTGGTGGTATTACAGTAGGACCAAATCATCAAGGCATATTGCTTGGATTCAGTTGCTCACACAGGAGGGAAAAAAAAAAAAAGAAAAGCCTAACTCAACCATTTCTGTGCCTTGCCTACAAGGGAGGTCTTGCCAGATGCCTTGCTGATAGTCTGTCTATGATCTCCTTTATGAGTAAACTTATCAGAATACATGAAGTAAGCTTGGCCTGACATTTCAGAGAACTCACTCTGGCTGGTAATAATCACTACTATTTTCTTGGGAGTTCTCAAATAACTTGCTTAAATAATCAATTCCAGAATTGTACCACATACTGATGCCAAACTTAGCAGTGTGCAGTTCTTCAAAGGGGGGCTCCTTCTTGGAAATGGGTGTTCATCTACCTTCTGTACAGTGCCACAACTCTCAGCTTCCTGGTTTTGTGTCATAGCCTTCTTTATAGTCGACTACTTCCACTGTCTTAAAGTTGGGGCAAATTTAGAAACCTTTCCTCCACCAGAGGAAGAAATGTAACCGTAATTCTCAGAAGTGCCTGCTTGTTACAGCAGATCGTGATTTGGTCTTATTCTGAGAATGGAGTCAGGGCTGGCCAGCTCCTTGCTTGGGTCATCAGTCCATCTGTGGCCCACTCCTTCCTGCTGAACGGAGCCAGCAGTCTAGGGACAGGGGAGCAAGGTGCAAAGAGACAAACCCTGCATGCTTTCTGACAAAGCAGAGTATGGGTAAATTTATTCTTTGTTACTGTTAGAGGTGTTCAGGTTGTATGAAAACCTGCAAAGCCCCAACCTTGGCTACAACAAGCCTGAGGAGTGTGTGGGATTACATTGTTATTCAGGTTTCTTTTATGTCTGCAAAGTTGTGAGTATAACCTCGATCATGCTAGGGACTCTATTGTTGAGACCATTTTGGTAATGAATACTTTCATTTATTAAAAAAATTATTAATTATGTATCAGTCTTTAAAACTAAGTATTTAAGGGAAAGAAAAGCCAAACACTCACCAAATGCTAAGTTGTGTTCTATGGTCCTAAAGTCAGAATATATTCTTGTCAATTGAGAAAGTATAAAAATTAACTACTTCTAATAACAAAGCTTTGAAAGAAAATCTGCATTTTGTATAAAGGTAGTTTTTCCTTTCTGCATGGGAGGAGAGAAACATTGATGCTTTTATTGTTAACATAACACTTACTGGAAAACAATGAATTAAAGACAAAATTGTAGCCTTTATCATAAGTTTCCTGGATGCCCGTAATAGCTGAGCTAAGTCTCTGATGCATTAATTGCCCAAGAATATGAGAACTCAGCCATATCACATTTATTTAGCAGTTGAATTCTGTTTGGGAAGAGAAAAATTTCTACAATTTTGAAACCTACATTTAGTTTGAAAACATATTGTGAATTCATATATTTTGTAAATTAATGAATTACATGATTAGCGCCCCTTGACCAGCAAAATTTATGTCCATTGCAATCCAATTCAACTAATATGTTAGACCAAACAATCTTAAATATTTATAAAATATTTTAACTTTAAAAAAATACTTAAGATACATCATTAAGATTTCTCTAATAGGCAAATTCTTGGAGATAGCAAGCAAGTAGATGAGAGGTTACTAGGGGCTGTTTTGGGTCATGAAAAAGTTTTGGAAATAGGTAGTAGTGATGGTTGCACAATTTTGTGAATGTAATTCATGCCACAGAATTGCACACTAGCAAATGGTCAAATGACATTTTATATTATACATATTTTATACAATAAAAATAATAATCATTTAAGATAAATAAATGAGAATGATTCAAAGTCTTAAATGTCTACTCTCAGCATTATAATACTGTATTTTCTTTTAGAAATTCTGGCCTCTGACATATGACCAAAAATAAATACTAGAAAGTTAAGATCAATTTAGCAATGTTTGTGATAATATATTTACTTTTAGAACCCCACTGAATTCACTCAAGAATTAAGTTCACCAGTAAATAAATATATAAAAATAATGTTTTTATGTATGTGTTATGAAGAATTTTTAGAATGCATATTGGGATAAAATGGTCTTAGACAAATAGTATCAAAGTATAAAATTCCTTTGAGTAAACCTAACAAATTATGCAGAATCTAAATGAAAAATACTGTAAAGCTTTCCTGAGGAGGTTAAAGATGACAAGGAAAATTGAAGAGATACATGTTTCTAATGGAAAGATTCAGTAGTAAAGATGTAAATTTCACCCCAAATAATCTCTAAACTTATTAAAATTTTTATCAGTCTCAAGCATATTTTTTAAGCTCACCAAATTATTTTAAAGTTTGTCTCAAGATATAAATGGTTAAGAATAATCAAGAAAATACTGAGAACGCATAAGGAGAGAGTTCTACATTCCACTAAATTAAAATATACGAAGTCATCATGAAGAATATTTTTAGGTAAATATGCTGAATATTTTTTAAGCAGTATAAAAAAGTATGTCTTTTTAATGGAATAAAATCCTATGTGTACGTATGCCTACAGAAAAGATAGTCTCTACTGTTAGCGCCTGAGTATATAAATTTCTGTTTACATTCTATTCTACAAAATGAGATCATAGCTTTATAACCTACTTTTTTCCTCACCTGTATCTTATAAACATTTTCCTATTTTTTAAAAAATATTTTTCTATTAGATGACTTTGGTAACTTTGTAATTTTCCATTATATAGGTATACCTGAATTTACTTAATCCATTGTTTTTGGAACATTTAGATTGTTTCTAATTATAAATATTATCTATCACATCCTTCCCTGTGACTCTTTCTGCACAGGTGCATACTTCCTTAGACTAAATGCCCAGAAGCGCAATAGCTGGATCAAATACTATACACATACAGTAATGCCCACCCCCCCGGCCCCAGCACACACACACACTTTTATCCATGGTTTTGCTTTCCTTGGTTTCAGTTTCCCATGGTCAGCTGCAATCCAGAAGCAGATGATCCTCCTTCTGGCATATGTCAGAAGGTCAATACTAGCCTAATGTTATGTCACAATTCCTACATCATTCCTCTCACTTTATCTCATCACATAGGCATTTTGCCCTCTCTCATTACCACAAGAAGGGTGAGTATAGTACAATAAGATAAAGAGGGAGAGAGACCACATTCACGTAACTTTTATTACAGTATATTGTTATAATTGTGCTATTAGTTATAATTTCTTATTGTACCTAATTTATAAATTAAACTTTATGATAAGAATGTATGTATAGGAAAAAACATGGCCTATGTGGGCTTTGGTACTATCTGATATTACAAGCATTTACTGGGGGTCGTGGAACATATCCCCCATGGATAAGGGGTCGGGGGGGACTACTATATTGCTATAGAAAGATTGTGATGGTTTATAATACAGTATCTATGAGAGTGCCTCTTTTCCTAAACCTGTGTCCACACTGAGTATTAAATTTTCAAAAACTTTTTGTTAAATGATTTTCAAAATTATAAAGTAGTATTATTTTGATTACTAATGAAGCTGAACATTCTGGAGTATTAATTATTTTTATTAATTTGTATATTATCTATTCATATTCCTTGCCCATTGTTTTTAACTTTATACTCTTTTTTATTATTAACATATAATGTCCTTGCCCATTTTTAAATTAGCAAACTCAATCTTATTGGTTTGTGATAGCTATTTGTATATCAAGGATATTAACATTTATAGCATATGTCAAAAATATTTTTTAGACTTTATTGTTTGCTTTTGCATTTTGTTTGGTGTTTCCAGTTTTAAAAGAAGTAGAAATATTTCCATTTTTCCTGATTCCCCGGTAGTGAATCATATCTAATGGTAGAAAATGTTCACACTTTGCAAAAATTACAGCAATAATGGATTTTATGCTTGAGAAAAATCATACATGTAACTTATAACCATCTAAGATGAATAAGTTTTACCACTTTGACTTTAAATTATTTTTTTTCCTTATTCTTCAGCAATTTCTATATATCTGGAAGCTCTATCTTGTTGATTATACTTGAAGGAAGTAAGCAGTACAATAGAAATCCAATTTTTCTGAATAGAAAGGTTCCACTGGCTGATCTATAATGTCAGTAGATATCTCATATCAGACCCTTTTCAAAATCTTAAATCTTGAGTTCAAAGTCCTCACTTATGTGTTGACAATAGCTTTCAGGCCTATCAAGACAAGAATAAACACATTTCTGCTCTTTCAAGCTACAGAATCATATTCTTTATATCTGTTAACATACTTTTTCAAAGGAAAAGAACTTTGTTTCCAAAAAAAAAAAAAAAAGCCCTTTTTTATTTAATTCCATTGGGATGGTAAGAACAAAAAGACTTCCAACTTAATGGTATATCTTAATTCCTCAAGAATGAGGAAGAAAAATAGAGGAACTGAAGTGGAAAGGGGCAACATAAAAAAAAAAAATCCCTCTTGGATGATGTTCAGGGGCTTTTATAGTGCATACCCTGGCTTTATTTCACAGTGAGTGCAGAGGTTTTAGATCTATTCCCTGGTCATTTAGGAGACTCAGAGTTCCATTTTAGATGCCATTAAGAGTAATGGTTTACACATCTTACTTGTCAGTCATTGTCAATCCAATAACATTTATCACAAACATGTTAATTCAATCAAGTTTGCAGTAAAATGAAATAATTATTTCCTGATAGCTGTTATTACCATCCATGGTGAGAGAGATTGTTAGTTTATTTCCATGTGATCAATTATCTATACAGACAGGCATAAACCTAATCAACAAAAGTTTGATGTTATTATTACTCATAGATACAAAAACTTTACTCCATAATCAATATATTCTATATGGCGAACTCTAACATTGGTAGTAAATGAGCATATTCTAGGCTTATTGCAAGCATTGGTATGCATATTCTAAAAGAAGAAAACTGTGAGAAAGCCAGTATTCTATAGCCATTATGGCTATGAAAATCTTTCCTGCAATTGTCAGATGGACTCTACACAATGATAAAACTATTTAGAAAACTGTTTCTATGCTATCTGGAGTTTTGTTCCCACACTGCTAAGCAGAACTTTATCCCTATGAGCTGGAGTCAACCTTGTAGGAGGACTCTTTTTATCTAAGAGGAGACAGCCTCTAGCATGCTCTTCCCTCTCCTGGAATACTCTTCACCTAAATAACCACTACTCATCCCTCGAGTCTGTCCCTGTGTCTAGGAGCCTTCTTTACTCTATCCACTGGGCTGGATGCCCCTTTAGATTTGCTGTTTAAATACCCTATCTTTCTTAACATGTTTAGCTTCATTGGTAGACATTTTGAAAGAGTGTTTACTGCCCATAATCCTCATAGCAACATTTCTGCTGGTTCCCAAGTTCTCTTTTGTTAAACTGAGCTGGGTCAGGAGGCAGGGTTCAGTACTTGGTTACCTGAAAAACCAAAACATTTTGGATTGGACAAAACCAGAAAAAGAGCCCCCACTTCTGTCTGTGAGATCCTATACCTGCCCTTCGCCCTTTCCAGAAACTTCCCTCAGGCACTTTGCTTTTGAGTATCTTATTACTACAACTTTTAGGCTAAATCATAGCCTTCTATTTCTAGTTGTTTTCAGAATAGGGTATGGCCTGCAGTGTGTCTAAATTCTGTGGTAATGAGCCATCATACAACTGAAATTCCATAGTTATGTTTAGATTGGTTCCTGGAGTTAAAGCTGAGCCATCTCCATTCACCACATTTGTGTTTATAGACGGTCCTCAACTTAAAATTGTTTGATTTAGGATTTTTCAACTTTAAAAAAGCCAAATGCATTCAGTAGAAACTGAACTTTGAATTTTGAATTTCTTTCTGGGCTAGTGATATGCGATAGAATATTTTCTCATGATGCTGGGAGGTGGCAATGAGCTGCAATTGCCAGTCAGTCATGCAAGGATGAACAACTGATACACTCACGATTCTGTACCCATACAACCATTCTGGTTTTCACTTTCAGTAGAGTATTCAATAAATATATGAGATACTCAACACTTTTGACCCTGGGAGGCTAGGAATCTGGTTGTATCATTGCTAATATGGGGAATGTAGGAAAAATAGAAAGTTTATGGAGGAAACTTATCTTTGGAACACACTGAATTTGAGGTGCTAGAAGATCCCGGCTATTAGAAATGTGAGCTACAGTTCAAGAATAATGTCAGGACTGCATCACATATATTGGCCATGGTGTCATCCCTTTTGGTAGCCTGGCTCCTTTTGTCCTTCCATAAATGACACATAGGTTAATCATAGCCAATCTTTTCTTTAGAAGATGGAACATCTTACAGATAAGAGCCTTTGACTTTCTTTTGGAATAGTCTGGGGGCATCAGTTTGTCACCACCTCTGACGTTCTATGATACATGCCTTATATAGCCCTTCTATTTAAGTCTTGGAACTTTTAGTCATTTTAGAAAATAAATAATACATTCCCATGATTGGGGAAACTGAGACCACATAGGGGAGTTGGCAAGTTCATACATCCAATTACCAGCATTCTGGTCCCTAGTCCTTTGCTTTCCCCACTGGAACGAATGATACCTTCCAGACCCAGCAAGTGGGGGGACAACCAGGTAACTTACTGTTTCCATCCAATCTCTCTAGTGTAGCTTGTTACTGTGCATTTAGAATTGTTCTTTAAAACCATTTTGCATTCTTTGGGTCTCTTATTTACTGTTGATTCCTTCTGAAGTTCTGAGCTTTAAAACTGTTGCTTTTCTTTCCTGCGTTCTTGAGAGTCTAAATATAGTCGCTTCATGTTCACTTCTACCAAGAACCTTGTCGGTGTTTGTTACAGCCTGTAGTTTCTTCTCACACACACCACACCCAGTTCTCCCTTCCCAAATAAATGTTTGTTTCGTGGTAATGGTTTTAAGGATCACATAGGTTGTTAACTGGAAAGGACTGTTGCATAGAAATTTGTCTGTCGGCCTTCATGGGGCCCTTTTACCCCAACGACGCTAACGGATCTTGTCCATCACCAGCCTCTTCTGTGAAGGACGATGAGCGGCTTTCTTAGGGTTGGTGAGGGATGGGCACAAATTGGAAGAACAAATAATTAACAAACAAGATCTTGTTTATAACATTAAAGGCTACCGGGCATCATTCAAAACTATAGTAATAAAGGTTCATCCAGCTAACCTCATACAGTTCAGTTAAGTGTTCTACAAGTGGACTTCACCTTACCATTGTTGGAATTAATGCTTCTTATTTTCGGTTTGTTCCTTGTCCTACCTTGAAGATGCCTTGAACCTTCGAAACCGACAGGTCATCTGCGTCACCCTTAAAGTCCTCCAGCATCTGGTTGTGTCAGCTGAGATGGTGGGTGAAGCTTTGGTGCCCTATTACCGGCAAATCCTCCCCATCCTGAACATCTTTAAGAATATGAATGGTGAGTGATCCCAGGAGTCAAGTGTCTTTTAAGCCCTAAAAAAAGGGAGTGGTTTGAAGTGGAGTTAATTAGCAACACATTTAAGATTTATTATTGCTTATAAACCAAGATCCATTTGGAGATCT
The DNA here is from genome assembly GCF_011800145.1 of Mirounga leonina. NCBI lineage: Eukaryota > Metazoa > Chordata > Mammalia > Carnivora > Phocidae > Mirounga > Mirounga leonina. The sequence continues at coordinate 6,660,806 of NW_023270812.1, forward strand.
AAATAGCATAACTCCCACTCTTCCCCTGCTACTCCCCGGAGAAACAGTAAAATTAACAATTTCATTTATTACTCCTCACACGTACAGCTTACTTACTCAGTACAGAAGTGCTGAAGCAGTTCTATAATCTTCCAATAATTAAATTGTAAAGTTTTTTTTAATAGTCTTTTGAATACATTAGTAGGTTTTGAGTTTGTCCTTTCTCTTGGTAGTAATTCTACCTTTAGAGAGTTTCTGTTAAAATTGCAGTCTTATTAATTGGTTTAAGATGAATTTTTAAAGCAATATTATTAAAATATGGCTTGGGGAGTTTTAATCTATGTTCTCTCATTTCTAAAAAAAGAAAAATCGATAATTTGTACCTCTTTAGTTGATGGTGAGTGCTGATTATAAATATATAGGTGCTGATGCATTTATTTGTTTTAATTATTCTATAAGCTTTGGAAACACTGGTGAGCTCAGTTGAATCTGCTTTACCCTAACAAAGGTACTAGCAAGTTGTGGTGATCTCTGGCAGGCAGTGGATGTATATTTGTTCATTGGGAGTGTGATTTTCCTTTTATTCCTCCTGAAAAGATGGGATTCTAATTTTCTTTTATGTTGCTGACTTTAAATTTCCATACTTCTCATATGCACAGCGTTAAATCAACATTTGAAATTAATTCCTGACAGTCATGTAAATAAGTTAGCAATCTAGTGGAACACTGCATGAAAATTTTGTGACATGATCTGCTCATGTACATACAAGAAAAAAAAAATCAAACAAAAAAACTGAGTGTTCCTGCCACATACAACTCCTTTGTTTGGAATCACTATTTTTTATATTATTCATAAATTGCTATTCAAAGTCTGGTGAATCAGGCAGACTACTCAGGAAATCATGGAATCCTCAGAAAGTCTTTAGCTGTCGTTCAATAGTAGGACCTACTTATATACTGAATATTAAATATATTTAGTAAAAAGGATTTCACCTGGAGTTATGGGAGCTTAAGAATGCTCATAATGGAGTGAGTTAATATCCATTCCAAAATACCTGAATGGCAGAAGACTTAATGGGGACTTTGAGACAAGTTTCAGGAAACTAAAAAGCTGGGTGTTAGTAAGTGAATCTCCTATGATCTAATAAACTTACAGCTTTAGTAACAGCATTTCTACTTTATGGAAAATACTTATTCAAGTATTTTTTTATTCAGACTTCCTGTTTTTACTGTATAGCAGCATCGAATATCCTTGGGGTTATAGAATGACTCTGTGCGTGCACACCGTTCAGTTATGGTTCATTAAAGAAGCCCTAAGTTCGCCCATCGTATCTAGCCTCCAGTTAACTGGAGAGAGACGTAGAGATGGCAGAGAGAAAGAGGACAGAGATAGAGAGATGACAGAGAGGCTGTTACTTAAAACCTGGAAAAATCAAAGAACAGCCACCCCCAGAAAGTCTCAGTTGTAGCTAACGTTTTTCAAGTGTGTGATTAGTAAGGGTCTCTCCTCAATAATCCTCACGGAAACCTATAGTAACTGTGGTATTGCTATGTCCGTGTTTTCATCGTAAAAACTGTCTCTCTGGAACTCCTCTCCTATATAAGCATGTGCTTCTGTGCTTGACCGTCATGGACCATGAGCTCTAGCACACGTCTCCCCTCCCTCACTTGAGTAAGAGCCGGTGGCTCCTACAACCCTGGGCTTTTGGTGTCCCACAGTAGAATCTGCAGCTTGAATCTAAGCATCATTTTGTACTGTATAAAAGAAGAAAACCAGCGATGTTCAAAAGACAACTAGAATCACCCTCATCCTCAAGGAAACCTGTAAAGAAGAGTAAGTTCAGCCACCACAGAGAGAGAAATCACTAGATTATTAAACAAAAGCAGTTGGTTTTTACATCTTTCTCATACTTTTGATTTAATCCTTTAACTCACAGATGTTCACATGCTTAACAAAAGAAAAAATTGGCTTTAGGAATATATCCCTGTTTAGATTTTATCAATGTGCAAATTTGTAATTTATATCCTAGCCTTAACTGGTTCCAAACAAAGTTAATTATTTTGGAACATTTCGAAATGCATGCACGAGGAATTCTACATTCAACTATTTTTCTGCTTAATATCTTTCTGACATTTGAGGGGGAAAAATACTAGCTTCAGCTTCATTTTCTACTTATCTTAGAAACCTGTCAGTACAACGCCAGGATGCAGTAAGCTGGATTTCCAGAGGGTCATATTACAAAATTGGAACATTCTCGCTATAAAACTTAAAACTATTCTCCAAAGTGGCTATGTTTCCATAGATCCAATTCTACCAGAAGAAACATATCACACAGGATTTCCAATTATAGTAGTATATTTACTATAGAAATAATTTAACTTTAATAGCAGTTTAATAAATCCTGTTTTGTAATTATAGGTAGTCATAGTCACAGACCATATATACTTACTTTATCTAAGCAGATGTCTTTAGTACCAGTTATATTTATAAAGAAAATTATATTAGAAATGTATAGCATGTAACATTTGAAAAAATTCATCCTTAATTTCAATGTATTTAAAACAATTCCACACGTTTCTAGGTTTCCTCTTTTCCCTGCTTAACTTTCACACAAATCAATGTCCTGTTAAATTCAGGTTGAAACCTATTTCTTTCAAGCCCCACCACAAAATATTTGTTTAGGATGAGACCAAAGATAAGTGCCAGAAAGAAAGAATGAGAGAATAATCCTTCAAACGTAATAACCTTGTCCTCTGTCCGTGTTCCCTCCACGTGCAAGCTTTAGCTTCATTCCACTGCCTGCTCCTTTCCTGCAATTTCTGTCCTATTTTAATGTCAAATGGACTCTGTTGGAAATGAGCAGTGGGGCTGAGGAAGCAGGCACACACTCCAAGGGGCCTTGGACTTGGAGTCTTCCCGGAGGACCAAAGGGAACCAAAGAGGGGGCAGGCAGGAGTGGGTAGCATTGGCAGTCCCGACCTATGCCCTGATCTACACTGCTATAGGTAGTCAAACTTATAGCAAGCCCCACGAGATTATTCCTGTCTGGAGAGTAAGAGTGGCTTTGTGTTACTCTTTATGCATAATATTTTTTACAGGGTTTAATTAGGCTAAATTTTAAAAGTTATATAAACAACAGAAGTCTAAGATGAAAGTTGTAATGTGGAGTGGTGGAACATCTAGAGTCAGATGCAAATTATGTAGCTTCTCTGAGCTTACATTGCTTTTAAATTCTTCTAAATCATCTGTACAACATAGAAGAGCATCCTTTTTGTATGGTTGATGTGACAATTCAAGATAATGTGTCCATAAGTTCTTCGTGTACAGCCTGGCCTTGACTGGGTGTTAAATGAGACCGCCATCTTTATCATACGACATGATATACATGTACAATATTATATACATATAATATTATGATATTATATACAGATATTGCAATACTATATAAATTATTATATCACAATATGAATAGATGATTGAGTGTATTGGGCCCCCTGTTGGGTAACTCATCCCTTTAGCCCTACTGTGAGCCTATGAATGGGGTACAGATTCCTGGTTTTCAAGTGGGGGTGATCCCTTTGCCTCAAAGGATTCATCTTGCCTCTGATTGCCATATGCCAGGTGGGTGACCAAATAAGTTTTTTTTTTTAATTTAATTTTATTATGTTATGTTAGTCACCATACAGTACATCATTAGTTTTTGATGTAGTGATCCACAATTCACTGTTTGTGTGTAACACCCAGTGCGCCATGCAGTACGTGCCCTCCTTAATACCCACCACCAGGCTAACCCATCCCCCACCCCCTCCCCTCTAAAACTCTCAGTTTGTTTCTCAGAGTCCATAGTGTCTCATGGTTCATCTATCCCTCTGATTCCCACCCCCCTTCATTTTTCCCTTCCTTCTCCTAATGTCCTCCATGCTATTCCTTATGTTCCACAAATAAGTGAAACCATATGATAATTGACTTTCTCTGCTTGACTTATTTCCTTTAGCATAACTCCTCCAGTCCCATCCATGTGGATGTAAAAGTTGGGTATTCATCCTTTCTGACGGCTGAGTAATATTCCATTGTATGTATGGACCACATCTTCTTTATCCATTCATCTGTTGAAGGGCATCTCGGCTCTTTCCACGGTTTGGCTATTGCGGACATTGCTGCTATGAACATTGGGGTGCATATGGCCCTTCTTTTCACTACATCTGTGTCTTTGGGGTAAATACCCAGTAGTGCAATTTCTGGGTCATAGGGTAGCTCTATTTTTAATTTTTTGAGGCACCTCCACACTGTTTTCCAAAGTGGCTGTGCCAACTTGCATTCCCACCAACAGTGTAAGAGGGTTCCCCTTTCTCCACAACCTCTCCAACATTTGTTGTTTCTTGCCTTGTCAATTTTTGCCATTCTAACTGGTATAATGTGGTATCTCAATGTGGTGTTGATTTGAATTTCCCTGATGGCTAATGATGATGAACATTTTTTCATGTGTCTGTTAGCCATTTGTATGTCTTCTTAGGAGAAGTGTCTGTTCATGTCTTCTGCCCATTTTTTGACTTATTTGTTTTTTGGGTATTGAGTTTGAAAGGTTCTTTGTAGATCTTGGATACTAGCCCTAAAGACCCTGAATCGCCAAGGAAATGTTGAAAAAGAAAAACAAAGCTGGGGGCATCATATTGCCTGATTTCAAGCTATATTACAAAGCAGTGATCACCAAGACAGCATGGTACTTGCACAAAAACAGACATATAGACCAATGGAACAGAATAGAGAGCCCAGATATGGACCCTCAACTCTATGATAAAATAATCTTCGACAAAGCAGGAAAAAATATGCAATGGAAAAAAGACAGTCTCTTCAATAAATGGTGCTGGGAAAATTGGACAGCCACATGCAGGAGAATGAAACTCGACCATTCTCTAACACCATACACAAAGATAAACTCAAAATGGATGAAAGACCTCAATGTGAGACAGGAATCCATCAAAATCCTAGAGGAGAACAAAGGCAGTAACCTCTTTGACATCGGCCACAGCAACTTCTTTCAAGATACATCTCCAAAGGCTAGTGAAACAAAAGCAAAAATGAACTTTTGGGACTTCATCAAGATAAAAAGCTTCTGCACAGCAAAGGAAACAAAAGAGGCAACCCACAGAATGGGAGAAGATATTTGCAAATGACACTACAGATAAAGTGACCAAATAAGTTAAGGACTCTGGGATTTATTCAATGATAACTGGTTTTCAAGTCGATCTCTTCCTGGCATAATCTTTAAACTGTAATATGTGACTGATGTTTTGGAGAAAGTCATATTTTAAAAAGAGAAGCCCGAGTGTGACCAACAAGGGACACCTGGCTCACTATCCTCTTTGGAAGATCCAAAGTAGTATCTAAGTTTGAGATTATTTTCCTTAATTCTAAACAATGAATTTTGGATATCTAAACCATGTGGTCTTTTCAGTCACTGCTTTGGGGTGAAAGAGAAGAAAGAATTTCTACAAGAGCAATTTCTTCTTTCCTGTGTCCTTTCACAAATGTTATTAAAAGTTACAGAAAATTAAGACAATAGGAAATGTTCAATTTATAGCTTCCAGAGATGAAACTACAAAATTAATGGTGCAGTGTATTGCATTTGAGAAGCATAAAACAATAAATGGCATTAAAACATTTATAGCTAAAATATGGGACTCTGCCAGCAGATTAGAGCTCTCCAATCACCCTGTTTTCTGGAGGCAATCCTAATTTTGGTTCCTTTGTTTCCAACTGCACCAGTAGTCCTAAAATAGCTCAGAGACTCCAGGCATCAGCGATTCTAATAGCACCATAAGTTTATGTCTTGGAACATGTGAAAATAGAGTAATGAAATAACATTTGTTTATGTGGATGTGCAAATCAAACATGGCCCCTTGTGTGTAAGTTTTCCTAGGATAGTTCTAGGATGTATGCCACTAGAGACTAATAAAAGTCTATGAAACAGGGATTTAAAAACTGCAATTCAAGTTCAGACACATTAAAACATAGATAGGAGAATGCATTAAATTTATAAAATTTCAGAGTATTTGTACCAAGTCTTTGACCCTGAAGTTTAAGTAGTTTGAAAAAGCTAGAAACAATTGTTTTCCACTGGTAGTCATTTAAAACACTTCTAATGAAAACCTAGGTGTTCTCAGTCAACCTGATTCAAATTCTCCCAGATGTTTCTAAAAGGACCTATTCTCAATGGTCCTTTAAAATGTTGATGAACTTTTGGGAGCTGATTGTGTACAAAAAAAGTCTTTAGTTTTTTTGTCTTGTAATTGACTTGTATAAAGGTTATTTCACAGAGCCTTAAATTTAATTTTGGAATTAAGGTTTATTCCCCATGAGATTCTGTCCAATTTTGAGGATGACTTATATTTTAGAAATTTACTTCAAAGTTTCTTTGAAATCATTAGGTTTATTGGATGTGAAGGCACGTGAGTGTCCTAAGTTTATTAAGGAACATATTAGAACTACCACCTCCATTCCTGAATGGTAGATTCAGAATGAACATGTGTCTCTCTCATCTCTTCTGAGTTCTTCCTTCGCTCAGATTTTGCTAGTTGCCCAAAGGAGAATCCTAGGATCATAACAAAGCTGGTGGATACATAGCAGGTCTGCACCTGTCTCCAATTTACTCAGCTCTCATAGCCCATCAGAAGTTCCACAGGTCAAAACGTTCATGTTGGGTGTTCTTTCTCCTATGCAGACTATGGCACACTTAGAAGAATTAGGTGCTTCGCAGGTGTTTGTGTGGGATTCCTACCCTAACCCAGTCTGCCTGACCACTACTTGTTTATTCAGTCCTGTCCTAAATAAGTAGCTTCACTATTTCTTTTCCTTCCAGAAAGAAAGGCATGCCCTACACTAAATTGAAACCTATGGCTAACATTCTGTCTGATTTACCTGTCTAATCTAAACCACACAAAACAGTGTCGGATCCCGTTCCCAAATAGCAGGTCTTTGAATAATTACGTAAAACTTTCCTTCCCTCTCAATCTTAATTTCTCCAAGATCAAGGTCTCTTCTTCCAAGCGTTCTTTATAAGCTCGGCTTCCAAAATCTCAGGGGGTGGGGAGGGAGGACCCACAAATCTGCAAACACTGATGACTCTGCAGTAATCTGAGAACAGCCCCAGGGGACAGAGCATCCTGAGAAAAGTCAAGACTTGCTGAGGCCCCCCCGCACGTGGTCAGCCTGTAAGATGGCCTTACCATTTGGAAATCTACAAATGCTTACTGAATCCATTTCCTCTTCACTCAGACTGCTTCATTGCTTCATTCAAGTTTTTCAAACCCAATTCACTTGTAAGGAAAAAAAAGTCTATATTGGGGGAAGCATGTATTAGAAATTGCCTCTGTAATCTGTTCTCTGTAGAACTCCCTGGTTGCATCTGCCAAGAGGGAAAAATTATTCTCCTAGTTGTCTATCTGTATCTAGAAACACATGAGCCAGCAGGGTGATGACCAAGGAAATCAGAATCCAGTTCTGATGGCCGTGTATTAGTTTCTTAGGGCTACTGTAAGACATTTCCATACACGGGGAGGCTTCAACAAAAGAAAGTAATTGTCTCATGGTTCTGGTGTCAGTAGGCCACGCTCACCAAGTCTCTAGGGAAGAACCCACACCATGCATGTCTCCTCGCTCCTGGTGCATCTGGCAGTCCTTGGCCTGGAGATGCACCACTCCAATCCCTGCCTCTGTCTGCAGATGACACTTTTCCCTGTGTCTGTCTCTGCGTCTCTTCTCTTCGGAAAAGCACACCAGTCCTTGTAAGAATTGGGTGAAGGACCCAGCCTACCCCCAGGATGACCTCATCTCAACGAAACACATCACAAGGACCCTATTTCCAAGTAAGGCCACAATTGGAGGTTCCAGAAAGGATGTGAATTTGGGGCGACACTGTTCAACCCAGGACAGAGTTGGATAACTCTCCCCCGGGATGCATGGAGATAAAATCCCGTCCTTGATAAGCAAAACTAGAGGTTTTGTGTGCCTTTCACTCTCTCACGTTGACATAACTGAAGGCAGACTCCTACTTTCCACAACAGCAAGTTCTACTCATTTTCCTTTCAGCAGGATAGGTTTGCTGAATTAGGAAAGGAAAGGAATCTAGGTGAGCATGAGCAGAGGGGATGGCAAAGAATTGATTTTGTTTCCCTTCAGTGATGCTACAAACTAAGCAAAGAGGGGAAGCAAATGCTTCCTCAGTTTGGGGTGCTGCCCTGGGTACCCAAGAATCCCCCAAGGGGGCTGCTGCCACCAGCCTTACAGAGGGCCCTGAGGACCCACTCAGGGTAGGGGACTGCATCACCTGCACCTGTTCTTGTCTCCATCCAACCAGCTGGGCAAGGGGGTCAGCCACTGTGTGCTTGAATGGGGTTTGGACCAGTAAGTTGGGGTTCACCTTGTGGACAAGGACAGGTAGAACAATGTGTGGAAAAACAAGAAATGGGGGACAGTCTTTAAGAGCAAAGACTCTGGCATCATGTTTCCCAGGTTTGAACTCTGGCTTGAGGTTAACCAGCTGTGTGACCTTTGATGGGTTATGTAACTACTCTGGGCCTCCATCTCCTTAATTAGGAAAGCAATTTGTTTGGATAACTAGAGAGAGCTCGCTGACCTGCAGGGAGCTTCCGGGGGGCTCACTTTGGAGTGGTGTCAATGGCATGAAGATGAGGGGAACGGAGGGTAGAACATGAGCGAAGTTGCTTTGCAAATTAGCAGGCGGTAGGTAAATGTCACGGGTTGTAGGGAAAGCTGTGGTTTCGGGTCCTTCCAAGAAAACTAAGAGAAATCGATTAGAATTTCTTTTTAGAAGAGAATCGGAGGGAGACTCCCTCTGTTCCACCCTTCCTCCTCCTGTTAGATGATTCTGGCTCCTTCTCTGGATTCTCTGGTTTCCTCACATCATTTCAGGAGAGGGTTGAAATATTTATCTATTCAAGAGGCCTAATCTAGACGTTTCCCAAAAGTGGCCCGCCCTAATGGACTCTTGAGATCCCAGCCTTTTTCCAGAACAGACACTGCTTTCAGTTTGTAATCTGTAGTTTCTCTGTGTGAATCTTTCTGAATCTCAGTGTCTGAGTTGCATCCTGGGTGTCCCAGGTTCACCTGCGTTAGCTACATCGTTCTAGTTTTTACCACAGCACCTCCCTCTAGCTCCTTGGGTAACTTCACCTCAATGGGTCGGATTGTCCGAAGAACACCGAATTGTAGACACATTCGTGGCCCAGGTGCATCACGATAGTCCCAGATTAATGGCAAACTTGGTGTTATCTAAAACGACCTGCATAAGTAAACCCCATTAATCATCTCTGAACTACTGCAACAGGGCTGCTATTTTATGGAAAGGATGGCTTGAGACGGGTGCTGGCCATCTATGCCCCGCTGCCTGCTTGCCGAAATGGACCATATGTCCTACACCCATGGTCTTGACCTTGAGTAACCACCCTAATCCCAGTCCAGGGACTCTCAGTAGATAGCACTTGTTTTTTCTCCAGAAGTGAACTCAAACATCGCATCTTCTAGAACCTTCTCTGATCTTGCTGTGACCAGCAGAAGGAATTGGTCTCTCTCCCTTAGGGCTTGCTAATGTCTCTCCTGCTGTGTAAATTCTGTTTCCTGTGTCTATCTCTTCAACTAGCCTGGCTGGGAGGACCCAGAGGCAGGGAGAGGGTGGGGACAACTGGCTGTTGGCTCAACCTGTCTGCCAAACCATGTGTGAAATTTATGTTTTGTCCCCCTAACACCCACCCATGAGGTACTCCAAAATGGATCAACATACAGAATGATTTGATTCTAGCTGGTTCCCAGTCTTTGGCCAGTACATCTCCACCGCAGGCTGGAAACTGGCACATTTCTGAATAGGAGATTTCCACCAATTCTGCTAAGGCCTTTAAGATATGCCTAGAAAATCTGTATAATATGCTTTAATGTATTTAAAAGCTCAAGATGGGCCCCAAATGAGCAAGCATGCAAATATTCGCCCAAGAGAAAACCGTGTTCTTTTCTATTTTTGCAACAGAAAGTTTTACTTAATGTAGGCAAGAAAGCACATAGTGATTTCTAAAGTTTTAATTTAAGGAGGCTCCTGTATTGGGCCAGATCATAATTTGTACTTTTTAAGTCACCTAAAATATCATCTATGGATTTGTAGATAATTAAGATCTCATTGTCATTTTCCTTTATATGCAAATCTTTCATGAGCACCAACAAATGACTTTTTAGAGGACTCTATGTGGACATTGCAGAGAAAATAAGCATGTCACCAGTATAATTGTTATGTTGAATAGTCACTATTCATGACATAATTAAAAGGCAAGTTTAAAAGGGACTTGGAAACAAAAAATAAGCTTTATTCAGCGGGGGAGTCTTTCCTTGACTACATAAAGCTTAACAGGGGCCTTAATTGTCCTACTCACTCAGAAGATCAAAGGCACTTGGTGTCACACAACTCCAGTACTTAGAATCACCTCTTGAACAGATTGATCAAAACTCTGAATTTGACTTGCCCTCAGGTGTTCTCCCCTCCCCCAGCTCGGATCTGTTCTGTGCTGGAAGCTTGTGGAACACAGGCGTGCACTGGACCGTCCCCTCCATTTCTCTGCCTCGTGTGTTGTCATCCCCTGACAACCTTGTCTACTGAGGTTGTGTCCCCTATGTTGTCAGGGTGGGGCACACTGATGGTGAGGAGAGGGACAGTTCTTGCAGCCAATGCTAACCTGAGCTGGCAGACACTTACTCTCTGTGCCTGGAGGCGGTAAGGCTGATTGTCTCCTGGGAAACATGGCTGACAGATCTTCAGTGATCCTTGCCCTGGGCAGTCGCTCTCCATCCTGGAGGTTCTCCTTCCTTGGCCCTGAGCCTGCCTCCTCCCTCAGTGAGGGTGAGTCTCCTGCACTCACCTCAGCTTCTTGTGCCCAGAATTCCTCTGTTCTTCTAGGAAGCCCCGTCACACAGGGTGGAAATGACCCCCAGAAGCCCTCCCTCCCGTGGGAAAAATGTACTTGCCCATCCTGGGCACTGAAAACTCTGGGAGTGCAAGCCCAGGCTCTCAGTCCTGCTGTCCAGGCTCCATTGGATTCTCAGCCATGACAAAGCCCCAAGACTTCATTTTGTCCCACTGCTTGGGAACATGTTCAGGGCTCGTCCAGCGGTTCTACCAGCCAGGTGGGATTGGAAGCAGAGCACAGAGGTAACGCCCTTCAAAGAAATCTCTTCACTGTCTTCTCACCACATATGGGCTCTCTTCAGAAGCCTTCCTCCGTCCAGCTGGGGAACTGGTCCCCGAAACTCCCACAGGCGTGCTGCTGACCAAGTGCCTGTGCAGGTCAAGTCAGGAGCCCCATTCAGTTCCCTGTCGCACCGGTTTTGGCTTACTTGAGCCAAACACAAAACCTTTTGTAGGAGGAATTTTCCACTTAGTGTGAAATCAGCTTTCTGCTCTTGTTGTCTTCCTCAAAAATCTATATTTTTCACATTGACACGATGGAATGTGTATAGCTCAGCATAAGCTTAACCATCAATGAAAAAGGATTGGAAAATATAATGGACATATTTCCTTAGAAAAACTGCAAATAGTATTGATATTTCTTTGCTTGCCTGCTTTCTGTATTATATTCTCATGTGCATCCTGAATTAATGTTCCAAGTAATAAAAAAAAAAAAAGTAATGATGGCAATGTTGTTATGACTAAGTTCTATTCGGATCCTTCCAAGATCAATTTACCTTTTTCTCCCTTTAAATACAGTACATGTAACTGAGCTTTCCATGAGCCTATTTATATCCATTTTGAGATGGCAGTTAGCAAAAAATGACTCTCCATTCAGTGACTTTGAGAGTTTGCATACCTGTTACAACCCTGCTTCTGCCTCCCCCAAATAAGCCCTGCATTTATCTTAAAAACTAAAACCTAAAACCAACTAAACTAAAAAGCTAATCTTTTAAGCTTTGTTTTACCTTTAGCTAAGTTGGATATTTATTTATACACATAAAGGGTTTTGAGGGGTTTGTATTTCTTCTAACAGAAATCAATGAATATGATACACTTTTGTATGTGGGTGTGTTTATTTATTATAAATATGGTAAACAACCACCTAATCAGATGGCTGAGATGTAGGTCTGTCCAGAAGCAGTGGAATATATGATATCCTTTCAAGGTTTCTTAAAATTCTGTAAGGATAGAATGATGATATTCAATGAGAAGTAGTAGAATATTTACGTGTGATGCCAGGTCCATCAAAACCTGCCAACATGCCCACCTTTATTTATACACCTGCCACGCTTTCTGTTAACGCTGTGGAGTACTGGGCCTTCTTGCCCTCACCTTAAGGCTGGTCCCACTCCCTCCAGGAAAACAAATGCACCAGGCTAGCTCAAAAAGCCATAGAGAGCAATGTGGTTTTTACCAGCTATTTGGGCAATGCCAAAGAGAAGACCACATAGTACATTTTGATTGACTCATTGAAGAAAAAAAAATTACTTAGTGCTTACCATATGCCAACATAGCAAAGCCTCCTAAAAATCCTTAGAGATGGAAAGCATGCCGCATGCAGCCAACTTTTCATTTCTCAAATCCACCAAAGACTTCCTCACAGCCTTACCCCATGTGCCTGAATCAACACATACCTCCGCAGGAGACCTGGAGAGTGGAGGGGATTTCCAGGACCCTGAAGAAACAAGCCAGCTTTCAGTTCCTTACGACCTTACACCCCCACCTTCTTCTGCATTCTTCAATACCTTGACCCTGAGGTCAGGGCATGAATCTGGAAGAATGAAATCCAGATGTGATGGTGGACTTGTTGAGACTGCTGAGATGGCAAGAGGAGGGTGCTTAGACTTAGTGCATTATCTTAGCCAATGAAACAATAAAGAAATAGAACAAAGTTTCAAATTACTGGCCATTACCATTTCCTTCTTGCAGAAGGATAGGAATGTCAGCTTTCTCATCCCTAGCTACACACACTATCCATTCCTGGGAAGATCCTGAGAAGACTTCCCTATGTGGGCAAACTCCAAACACTATTTTTTGGGAGGGGGGTTTGGGTTTTGTTTTGTTTTTGTTTGGTTTGGTTTTTGTCTTTTTTAGTTTTATTGAGATAAAATTGACATATGACATGCATAAGTATAAGGTATACAACATAATGATTTGGTATATATTGCTAAATAATTACCACAAGAAGTTCAGTTAACATCCATCACCTCACATAATTACCTTTTCTCCCCTTGTGATGAAAACTTTTAAGATCTACTCTCTCAGCAGTTTTCAAATACACAACACAGTATTGTTAACTCTAGCCACCAAATATTGTTTCCAGCTGTCTCTTAGAATTTCTATGAGCCATTTTTGCTGAATCTTTGCTAGAAGTGCCACTGTGTATAATTTTCGCTAAATCCTTGCTAAGGACTGCAGTATGATATGTATATTGTATTTACAAACCCAACCAAAGAGCATTTGAGATTGAGTCCTCAAGTTACCAACCAACTGGATTTGAGAGCCCCCGCAAGTACATAGGATACAGACCGTGGAGGACAGGAGAGCATCTGGTGCCTTCTCCATCACCAGCAGCCCAGCAGACCCAGCCTTTCTCTCATCTACTGGGCCTATGGGAGTACATAGCAATGAGCCAAAAGCTGGGGTCTTTTTTCAAATCTCAGTATGGTTACTAGAATGTAAATTCCATGAAGGCAAGGACTTTTGTTTCTTTGTCACTGCTTTATTGTTAGCTTTATCGTTAGTTCCTGGCAGTTCCTGAGCTCAGTGACATTTGCTGAATAGATGGGTATGGATGGATGGCATATTTGTTTTCTGTTGCTACCATAACAAACTACCACAAATTTAACTGCTTAACCAGCACCCATTATCTTACAGTTTTATAGATCAGAAGTCCAGTGGGCGTGGCTGGGTAATATGGCCAGAATCCAGTAAGGCCAAAATCAAGGTGTCAGCCACCCTGCATTCCTTACAGAGGTTCTGGAGAAAGATCTGCTACCAAGCTCATCCCAGTTGTCGGCAGAAATCAGTTCCAGGCAGTTGTAGGCCTGAGGTCCTCATTTCCTGGCTGGTTGTCAACAGAGGGTAACTCTCAACTTGTAGAGGCCACCCACCTTCCCTGGCTCATGGCCCCTCCATCTTCAAAGCCTGCAATGTCCAATCAAGTCATTCTCATGCTTCCAATGCCTCTGACTCCCCTTCTGCCACATCTCATCTGCTTTCCTTTTCTGCCATTAAGGACTCATGTGATTATATCGGGTCTGCCCAGCTAATCTTGGATAATCTTTTAAGGTCAGCTAATTAGTAACCTTAATTCCATCTACAAAATTCCTTCACAACAGAACCTAGACTAGTGTTTGACTGAAGAATAAGAGAACAGGAATTTTTTTTTAAATATTTTATTTATTTATTTAAGAGAGAGAAAGAGTGAGAGAGAGCACAAGCAGGGGGTAGGGGCAAAGGGAGAGGGAGAAGCAGACTCCCCACTGAGCAGGGAGCCTCACGTGGGGTTCAGTCCCAGAACCCTGGGATCATGACCTGAGCCGAAGGCAGACGCTCAACCGACCAGGCCATCCAGGCGCCCCTAAATCGTGAGGCTTCTTAGTGAGAACAGGAATCTTGAGGGACATCTTTAGAATTGTATCCTTGGCAGACGTCATCCGCAAGTTGATACCAAGGCCGTGACTGGGACCTTGGTATGCTCAGGAGGATACAAAATTAACCTTACACTTTGTGAGGGTAGCACAGCTCTACACTCCCATGATCGACTCAGAGAAGACTGAGGATTTGTAAAACCTCGAATGAGTCTAACAAGACAGAGTTTAAAGACTTCCATTGTCATTTCAGAATTGAGCCACTTATCTAATGGTTCAAGATTTACATGTAAGTGGAGAACAAAATCAAGAAGTTCATTTCAACATGTCTTTTAAAAGGTTAGCCAGTGAGAAAAGAATAGCATCCCCAGTAGAATTTGATTAGCCTATTGGCCAGTTGTGCTCTCTGCTCTACCACATGGCTCCTTGTCACAGAGAGTATATTTCATTTCCTGAGTGATTTCATCAACATTTCCCCAAATTCCCACAGGCCAGCAGTAGAAAGGACAAGGAAGTATTATTTTTGGAACTGTTATCCTTGCTTTACAAATAAAGAAGCTAAGAATTGGATCAAATGACTTGCCTAAGGTCACATGATAGAAATGAGCCACAGCCAAGACTTAATTCTCCATTCAAACCTAAGCAACAGATACTCTGAAAATGTAAATTGCTTTGCCAGAAAGAATGGTTCTCAGGCAGTTCTGATCCACAGACTTCTTTTATTTAATGTACTGAAGTAAATGGAAGTTTCATTGATCCACTTTAATAATTATTATGTACTGTCAAATCAAAGCAGCTATTGCTGATCTTCTCCACAAACTCAAATGCATTATAAAGCAAAAATATTTTCCTATCATCAATTTCCATTGTGGAGTAGTGATCAATAATAGCATGAGAAAAATTCTGAACATAGAAAACTGGCAGCAAGTTCACCTGATTAAAAGCATGAAACAGTATTAGCTATCCCTCTCCTGTGGTTCCACTCTTTGCCAGAGGTATTCAAATGTTTTTATTTTTAAGTAATATCTAAGCCCAGTGTCGGGCTCAAACCCACAACCTCAAGATCAAAGAGTCCCATGCTCTACTGACTGAGCCAGTCAGGTGCCCCTTAAATCTGTTTTTCTAATCCAGTGGCATTCCTTCTCACAACTATTGATAAAAGCAGGGTACGTGGTATAATCACCTTGTGGACCAGGTCTTCATAGAAAGGAAGTTATTCCCTAGAGTATATTTCAAAAACTATGTTTGAAAACATCTCGCCAAATATCATCAAATGTAAGATGTAATCAAGTATTAAAGATAATCTATATTTTATGCAGTCCTGAGAAAGAAAAAGTGTTGCCAGTTAAACTGTGACACACTATTAGCATCCTGATTAAGGAATGTAAAAAAATGTGACTTAATGAAATACTTTTAGTCTAATCCAACTTGCAGAGTGAGGTATCAACTATCTTGAACCTGGAAGATAAATTAACACGAATGGAGTGAACTCTCTGGGATTTTCCTGTGTATCCCCTAACCTAATCCTCACAGCTGCCATATATGCAAGCAGTAAGACCAGTTTACAGACAAGAGAATTCAATTCAGAAAACTTTAGTGTTTTGCTGAAGGTCACTCAGGAACAGAAGTGATTCACATTTAAATTGGTTCGATTCAAAATGTGGTGTTTTATTTTTAAATTTTTTTTATTAACATATAGTGTAATATTAGTTTCAGGTGTAGAATTTAGTGAGTAAACACTTACATACAACACTCTGCTCATCACAAGTGCCTTCCTTAATGCCTATCACCCATCTAGCCCATCCCCCACCCACCTTCCTCAGGCAACCCTCAGTTTGTTCTCTATAGTTAAGTCTCTTATGGTATGCCTCCCTCTCTTTTTGTTTTTCTTCCCCTATGTTCATCTGTTTTGTTTCTTAAATTCCACATATGAGTGAAATCATATGGTATTTGTCTTTCTCTGACTTACTTCGCTTAGTGTAATACTTTCTAGCTCCATCCATGTTGTTCAGATGGCAAGATTTCATTCTTTTTGATGGCTGAGAAATATTCCATTATATATATACCACCTCTTCTTTATCAATTCATCAATCGAGGGACACTTGGGCTCTTTCCATTATTTGGCTATTGTTGATAATGCTGCTATAAACATCAGGGTCCATGTATCCCTTCCAATCAGTATTTTTGTGTTCTTTGGCTAAATACCTAGTAGTGCAGTTGCTGGGTCATAGGGTAGTTCTATTTTGAACTTTCTGAGGAACCTCCATAATGTTTTCTAGAGTGGCTGAACCAGGTTGCACTCCCACCAACAGTGTAAGAAGGTTCCCCTTTCTTCTCATCCTCCCCAACATCTGTTGTTTCCTGGGTTGTTAATATTAGCTATTCTGACAAGTGTGAGGATCATATCTCACTGTAGTTTTGATTTGTGTTTCCTGATGATGAGTGGTGCTGAGCATCTTTTCATGTGTCTTCTTTGGAAAAATGTCTATTCATGCATGTCTCTTGCCCATTTCTTAACTGGATTATTTGTTTTTGGGGTGTTGAGTTTGGTAAGTTCTTTATGTATTTTGGATACTAACCCTTTATCAGATATGTCATTTACAGGTATCTTCTACCATTCCCAAGGTTGCCTTTTAGTTTTGTTGATTGTTTCCTTCTCTGTGCAGAACTTTTATTTTGATGAAGTTATAAGAGCTCATTTTTGCTTTTGTTTCCCTTACCTCTGGAGACATGTCTGGTAAGAAGTTGCTATGGCCAATGTCAAAGAGGTTGCTGTCTGTGTTTTCCTCTAGGATTTTGATGGTTTCCTATCTCACATTTAGGTCTTTCATCCATTTTGAATTTATTTTTATGTGTGGTGTAAGAAAGTGGTCCAGTTTCATTCTTCTGCATATTGCTGTCCAGTTTTCCCAACACCATTTGTTGAAGAGACTTTTTCCCATTGGACATTCTTTCCTGCTTTATCAAAGATTAGTTGACCATATAGTTGTAGGTTCATTTCTGGGTTTTCTATTCTGTTCCATTGATCTGTGCGTCTGTTTTTGTGCCAGTACCATACTGTCTTGATCACTACAGCTTTGTAATAGAGCTTGAAGTCCAGAATTGTGATGCCTCCAGCCTTGCTATTCTTTTTCAAGATTGCCTTGGTTATTCGAGATCTTCTGTGGTTCCATACAAATTTTAGGATTATTTGTTCTAGCTCTGTGAAAAATGCTGATGGTATTTTGATAGAGATTGCATTAAATGTATAGATTGCTTTGGGTAGTATAGACATTTTAACAGTATTCTTCCAATCCATGAGCATAGAATGTTTTTCCATTTCTATGTGTCATCTTCATTTCTTTCATAAGTATTCAATAGTTTCAGCATACAGATCTTTTACCTTTTTGGTTAAGTTTATTCCTAGGTATCTTATGATTTTTGGTGCAATTGCAAATGGGATCAATTCCTTGATTTCTCTTTCTGCTGCTTCATTACGGATACATAAAAATGCAACAGATTTCTGTACATTGATTTTGTATCCTGCGACTTTCCTGAATTTGTGTATCAAATCTAGCAATTTTTTGGTGGAGTCTTTTGGGTTTTCTACAGAGAGTATCATATCATCTTCAAAGAGTGAAAGTCTGACTTCTGCCTTGCCTATTTGGATGTCTTTGATTTCCTTTTGTTGTTTGATTGCTGAAGCTAGAACTTCTAGTACTATGTTAAATAACAGTGGTGGAGTGGACATCTCTGTCTTGTTCCTGACCCACCCTAGAAAAAAAGCTCTCAGTTTTTCCCCGGTTGAGGATGATATTAGCTGTGGATCTTTTGTACATGGCCTATTTATGATGTTGAGGTATGTTCCCTCTATCTCTACTTTATTGAGGATTTTTATCAGGAATGGATGCTGTACTTTGTCAAGTAGTTTTTCTGCATCTATTGAGAAGATCATGTGGTTCTTATCCTTTCTTTTATTAATGTGTTGTATCACGTTGATTGATTTGTAAATATTGAATCACACTTGTAGCCCAGGAATAAATCCCACTTGATCATAGTGAATGATTCTTTTAATGTATTGTTGGATTCAATTAGCCTGTATCTTGCTGAGAATTTTTTGTATCCATGTTTACCAGGGATATTGTTCTATAATTCTCCTTTTTAGTGGGGTCTTTGTCTGGTTTTAGAATTAAGGTAATGCTGGCCTTTTAGAATGAGTGGAAGTTTTCCTTCCATTTCTATTTTTTAGAATAGCTTCAGAAGAGTAAGTATTAACTTTTCTTTAAATGTTTAGTGGAATTCCCTAGGGAAGCCATCTGGCCTTGGACTTCTGTTTGTTGGGAGCTTTTTGATTACTGGTTCAATTTGTTTTCTAAGAAGGCTAGAATCTCTTCTTGTCCTGCTTATAACTTCTTGGCCAGCATATCTACCCATTTCATGTGCATGGGCCAAGATGATAGAGAAGAGGCTAGGCTAAAGACTGTATTTCAGAATTGTCGGTACATTATAAAACTAACATCCAGCAAAAATGCATAGCCAAACTAGATAACTAGAATTTACATGACCATGAACATTCACATGCATTTTTAAAAACAAAGAAATTATTTGGGATACAGCAATCATGCAAATATCGATATATCTCAATTTCTGTACAAATGTTTTTGCAAAACACTGGTGGTCAACAAATTAGCTTTGTGAAACCAGTTTTAGCTTTCAGTCTTCACTAAATTATTGTTTTTTATTTCAAAAAGATCTACTTTTCAGAATAAATTTGAAATTATAACTCTAAATAGTCAAACTTTAGTTCTTTATAAGGAAAGTAGAACAAAATGATAGCATTAAAATGAAATTGGGAGAGTAGAATAAAATAGATATAAAAACAATTTAGCTATATTTATTGTAATACACAAAGTAAAACAATTTAGTGTCCACATAACAGATTAAGTACACTGTAGCTGTTAAACTATGTATGCAATTGATAATTATTTTAAACACATTGTTTAATAAACTTTCCTTGTTTGATGAATTTGGATTGTATTTATTGGCTAGCAGAATTACTTTCTGAATCACTATCTTTTTATCCTAACTAATCACCTAGTTCTTCCAACAATTGTTCCAATAACTATAGGTATGTAAATTAAAAATTACTCTTGCTGTTCACTCTTCATTTATTTTGCCAAGCTGGTATTTTGAGTTAAGCGCAGTTGTAGATTACACAGAGGACAGTGCTCTCCTAATCTTGACAACTCACAGAACAAGTGTTCTCATATTATCTATGAAGTAGTCTAAAATGTGGCATTTATCTGTATTTATAGCGCATTATGGAAAAGTGCTTCTATGAACCAATTTCTAAAAACCAGTCTACTTTTTCTTAGACTTTTCTGCCCACTTTTACTAGAAAATTGATTGCACTATTAAATTTACCTTAGCTACCCATATTTTAAAAAGAAAGCATAATTCATTCTAAATAAAACCTTTCCAGGGTAATAACCACTTAGCATATAAATGATTTTAGTATTGATATAGCTAAGTTTCTCTAAATAAATAATTTCCATGCCCAACGCATAACCAAGAATGCCTGTTAAGTGACAGTTTTGTAATGCAAGAATTTCCATTATAAAAACCTGTGAGATACAATCTAACACATTTGAAGAATTAACACTCTCAGATTGTAATTGCAAGATAAGTTCTAATTACTGTTTAATTTCTTGGTTGAAAATCTTTGGTATAGGGCGCCTGGGTGGCTCAGTTGGTTAAGCGACTGCCTTCGGCTCAGGTCATGATCCAGGGTCCTGGGATCGAGTCCCACATCGGGCTCCCTGCTCTGCGGGGAGCCTGCTTCCCCCTCTCCCACTCCCCCTGCTTGTGTTCCCTTTCTCGCTGTGTCTCTCTCTGTCAAATAAATAAATAAAATCTTTAAAAAAAAAAAAAGAAAGAAAGAAAATCTTTGGTATATGTATAATAGAAAATTGACTCTGAAATTATGCAATTAATATTATTAGCATTTAGTGCTTCCTTTTGAAGTTACAATGACATCTTTTTTGACTCAAAAAGTGTTCAACCAGAAAAAAAGTGCTTAAAGTTTGGAAAGTTTAAAAAGTGTCCATTGATATAGTTAACTAATTTATAAGTTGCTAAATTCAGGTGAACTTGTTCAACTTTGGGGTCATTGAAAAAATGGTATCTTCTATAGAAGGTATGCTGTTTGAAATGTTTTACAACAAGAAGATAAACATTTTTAGAATTCTGTTATCGATGCCATGAATTAATATGCAGTGTTGTGACATGATCCTGTGATCTTTGTGAAATCCATTAGGGAAAGTTAGAAATCTCTTAAAAATTGATGTGTTCTTAGAATTGATTGCTTGTCTAAACTTTCTTGTCTTTCACAATATAAATCTCAGGGAATTGTTCTGCCGATTATATTTCTATGGTAGATATTCCGACTATTTTTAATGGGATTATTTACTTATTTGTCCCAGATTTTATTTTGTATTATATAACTGTCTTAACAACAGCTAACAGTTATTTCATGCTTTCTATATCCAGATATAACTGACATAAGATTTAATTGGTTAAATGCTTTTTGTGAATCATCTCATTTAATCCTCACAAACCCAAGAGGAAGAAAGCATTCTTCATCTAATTTAATTGATGAGGAAATGAAAGCAGAGAGATTAAGTAATTTGCGCATTGTCAGTCAGTTAGTAAAATGGTACGATAGCGTTATTCAAATGGAGAGAGGAACAAATGTGATAACTTCTATAGTTTTCCCTACTTCATGAATACTCGGGTTTTCAACTGCACCTACTTAGTTATCTCATTACAGTGTATTAGACAAGTCATTCCAATATATTGATTTCACCTTCCAGTGTTTAAACCAGCCGTGTTCAACAAATAACCTCACCAACCTGTGGCTTGTTCCAAAGGTTTTTTGTTTTTTGTTTTCTTTTAAATTCCCATTCCTAAGTGAAAAGAAATAGTGTTCAATACTAATAACTTACGGGGCGCCTGGGTGGCTCAGTCGTTAAGCGTCTGCCTTCGGCTCAGGTCATGATCCCAGGGTCCTGGGATCGAGCCCTACATCGGGCTCCCTGCTTGGCTGGGAGCCTGCTTCTCCCTCTCCCACTCCCTCTGCTTGTGTTCCCTCTCTAGCTGTCTCTCTCTCTCTCTCTGTGTCAAATAAATAAATAAAATCTTTTTAAAAAAAATACTAATAACTTACTATGATTTATTTTTTTTAATACCATGTGTGGGATTGATCTTAGACAAAAATTAGACCCAAATTCAGTATTTATGCAATAGGATGAAGTTTTTTACCTGGCTGTAGTTTATAAAGGGTTTTAATAAATATATAACATACACAATAATCAAGACTTTTATTGCACTTATTATATATTCATTAGAGCTCCTTTATCATAGTTAGAACATGCATAGACTTTTGCTGAATTTATAACACCAACCCCAAAGTTTCCTTGGATGTGATAATATGGATGGCTTTTAAAAGTGAGAAATTTTACTCTGGAGTGTACAGTTGTTCATGTGCAGTAGTTTGTGTAGAAAGACAATTGTGCTGACAGTGTTAGTTTTTGCACCGAAGACCTCATCATCAGCAGGACTTGAGATGATTCAGGACAATTGCAAGAAATGCACTCTGGAAAGAAGAGTTAATAAGATTTGTCCACTGGAAGATGTGAATTAATTGTAACTTGGAGAGAAAGGAAAAAAAAAAAAACAGTAGTTTTACTTTTATAAGTTTGGGGAAGATGAGTTGCTAATAATGATCAAGAAAACAGTCATGCCATCAAGATTGCATGGTAGATCTTTAGCTTGCAGTATTCGCTTATTTTGAGAGAAAGAGAGAGGGAAGAGAAAAGAGAAGAGCACTGATTATAATTTGAACTACAGAGGAATTTTAGTAAATAGATTAAATTTAAAACCAGAAGGACTCAGATTTTTTTTTTTTTTGGATAGCTAAGAAAAATATGATAAGAAATAGAAAAACACTAAAAATATATAGAAGGAATATCAAGTAAAGCCATCAGTTTTAACTGTAGGTGTAAGGCAGGGGTGCATTGAAAATAAAGGCCCTGACATGTAATATAGATGACCAACAGACTGCTGGAATATATCGGATTCAGAAGGGCCTTATTTCATATTTGGCGAGTCTCTTAATATAACACCTCTCAGTAAGCTGGCATCTGAACTCTGCTCAGACCCCCTGAGTCACATGGGACTCACAGGACCATAGTGTGACTAATGCCTTTTTGGAATGTCTTAACTGATAAAATTCTTTTCTATATTTAACCAAAATCTTCCTTGCTATAATTTTCTACTTGGTCTTCATTATACTGTGTATTCCTCACTCAGACGCTCTCCTTCTATCCAGGCCCCTCTTTACCTCATGGAATTCCACAGGTTTCTTGGTGCATATTCTCTTATACCCCTCTTTTGATTTATTGATTTTGAATAAAATATGCCTTTTCTTTGTCACATCCCAAATACGCTAAGACTCAGTCTTAACTACTTCCCTATGCTGACTTTTCAAGACATTTATTTGCTGTGCTTGCCTTCCTTTTGCTTCTCCTGCTATTAGTTTCTCCAAAATCCTAATGCATTCTTCGAAATTTCGTCATTTTTTCTTGTACAGGTTTGCATGTCAAATTTCACTATGTCCTAGATGTTTAGGAATCCCATGTTCCTCATGATGTGAAAAATTAATAATAATCCTCTGTGGCCTAAGTTTTAAATTTGGCATAAGTGATGCTGTTTGGGGCCAGAGCCGTCACACAAAGTTAATAAATGTAGGCGGTCCCTCTTCTCCCCAGGATGAAACTGAGGTCACTGCTTTGGCCCAGAAGCGAAATATCATCTTGGCAGAACACTTCAACAAACATGCTGACATCTTGATTGTTTTTCTATCTTTTTGCTCATTACCATTTTATTGGAGAGCCCAGCTAGCTGGGTTCAGTGTCCCGTTTCACAGTGCCTAAGAAAATCTGTGATTGTATGTAAGACCTCTCTACCAGACAGCTTCTTAAAAAAATCAAATGTTGTAATCTTTCGATATTTTCTTCCCTTTGCTCTCCAAAATTCAATCACTTACCAAACTTATTACTTTTCCATTTGCAACTTTATTTCTAGCCCACTATCACCATCCATCTCCACCTGCCACTGCTCTAGGTCAGGGCATTATGATCAGACCTGGTTTATTACAGTAAATCCTTCGCTGTTCTCTAGGCAGCAAACATCACCCGTGTGGTTTCATCTCAATTTGGAAAACCTCCCTGCAATTCTAGAAACATGCAGTCAGCACTCTAAAAGAACTCAGGACAAGAATGTGCTAGTAGATTGTGGTTTTCTTTTCTTGCTTTTTAAATATTTCTATCTTTATAGTCACAGGACAGTATCTCAGGACTGTCTATTGTGGGAAAGAGAGACTTCGACTCCCTGAGCAGCCCCTCCTCCCAGTCCTTTGAAACACATTTGCTCTCGGGACAAGGGACACTCTTGCAAAAGAAGAAAGGGCAAACATGTCAACTGCATGGGTGTTCAGATATAAACATAAAGGCTTTCCAATTTTTAAAAATGTCTTTGCCTTGTTAACAATGTACATGATGACTTGATGAGTGGTTCTGTGAACGCCGCTGCTAAAGAAGTATTAAGAGAGGGAGCAAGCACCTGCCTCCTCCATAGTGAGATGGAGAAAGAAGTTGGGGCCCAAGATCTCCCAGAGTCAAGCATCTGATCGGATGATTGGAGGGGTATCAAAGACGAATGTGAGTTTTATAGGGCTGGTAGGAAAATCACAGACAAAGCATGATTGCTGAGATTTCTAGTGTGAAGAGATCCCATCCTGGTCGAAGCTGTGAGAAGGCAACATTATGAAGAAAAATCCAGGAACAAACAAACGAAAAAGATAAGTAGGCCAGTCTTCACAGGTTCAGATAGAGAGAAAGAGAGGAAAACATAGGTATGTCCATCAAAGGCTGGTAGGCCATTGCTTTACCTCTTTAGATAGAACTGGGTGGAATAAGCTCTCTGTATTTGCTGCTCCTGATACGAAAGTCCTAGAGAAAGCCATTCACTCATTCATTTATAAAATGATTTTTGACTGTCTTATATGTGCCAGGCACTGTTCCAAACACCATATATAGAATAGTGAACTTACACAAATAAAAGCACAAATATAAATTTGCTCTTGTAGGTTCAAAGTGATAATGATGACCATAGCAGCCAACAATACTGAGCACTCAAGTGCTTTTATGGGTTATCTCGAGAAGCATCCAGCTAGGCTGGAGAGGACAGCCCCGCTTTGCTTCATTCTCATCTGAGACCTGGTGGTCACACGGCTCTCTTCCCGGAAGAGCTCTTTAGGGAGCCAGAACAACACCAGGGTGAGTGTGAGGGTGAAGGGGGCTCCCGAACATCAAGTTCAGGTTCACATCTTGTTTGCACATCTTCCTCTAGCCATCTGCTAAAGCGACCGCTGGACTGATACTGTGGCAACACTCTGATATAAGCCTTTCAGACATTGTCGTGTTGGCACGAGCCAGTAACTTGGATACAGCGCATGAAGGACAGACACCCTCTTGAGAGGACTATCATGTAGCTGATCAGGAAAACCAGGCTCGAGTCCTGCTCTGTTTTGGTGGGTTGTATGACCCTAGGTGAGTCATTCGATCTCACCATCTGTGTATTTCTTCAGTGAGCAAATGGGAAGGATAAATAGTCCTATGTCCTCAAACAGGTCGAACCAGAGGGGTTCTTTACTCTTGGGGAACATTCTCTGTGACACCAGTGCCCCTTGCCCTTCTCACATCTTTACCTTCTTTTCAACCTCAGAGCTGATTGCCATATGTTCCCATTGCTTCTCACCACCCACTTTATGTAGGGCCTTTTACTCTAGAACCAAAGAAAGACCTGCTTCCCTCTCGAGACCCTCGCTGTCCCCTCCTTCTTCCACTGCATTGACTCCCAATTGTCCAGCTCCATCTCCCACCTGAACGGCTGAAATCAATAGTTTCTGGACTTTATGACCCTCTTGTAAACACTGGCAAAATCAACGAGATTTCCACACCGGAGGGTGGGGAACATTGATGTGGATGCTATTGATAATGAGTTCCTTTTCGGAAACAAGAAGTAAACACAGGGTGTTCCTGCTGCATTTATGCATAATGAGGCATTTATGCGAACACCCTCCACTCAGCTAGTTGAACTGCCTGGGGCAAAATAATATTCAACCTTCAAGTTTAATAACTGCATAAACCTAGAACAGATGGGAAGCGTTCTGCTCTGGCTTTGAAGAGCCTAATTAAGTGTATTCAAGGAGATTTTTCGAGCCCCCTCCCTTTGAAGCACTTTGTGGTCTGTGTCAGAGAATGACGGCTGTCTTTATGTTTCGTTGTTACGGAACATCCCGTGACTTCTGTATTCTGTAACGCAATACCTTTGTTTCTTTGAAATAACCTGCGGGACTTTATGCCAAGCCTTGCTCTTGTTCCTTCCTATTTTTATCCTAAGTGTATTAACCAACACTCTTTGGAGAATGTGCTTGCGAGCTTAGGTGTATCTCACTTTATCCAATAAACATGTTCCTGGCATGTAGTATGTAAATCGAATTTTAACAAATTGAATCATACACCTAAATGCCTGAGGGGCACCCATTTTAGGAAATAAATCATATTCTGAATTTTAAGTGAATTTTTACACCCTAATTTTTCCAGCCAAGGTTTTCAAGCAACTTCATCACAGACCTATTAAAAGAAACGTCCTTAAAAAATAGTTGGTGACATCCCAGTGACATGGACAGCTTAGAATTGTAATCAGCCATTGAAATAACTAATAAGTCAACCAAATCCCCTGTGTAGAAACAGAAACCTTAGATCTAATCAAACTGATATTTACTGCATGCCTACTGTGTGCTGGGCTCCAGAGCTACATGGGAAAAGAAAACACAGGCCTCAGGGTACTGGGGTAGATTCCATGATGGAGTTTGGTTGTGGACTGAGTGGAGGAGATGAAACACTTTATCTTCCAAGGGACTGGCCTGGACCTTGGAAAGACCAGAGGGATGCTTTATATTTTAATTGATATTAAAATCAACCAGAAGTGAAGTTTTATATGCTCTGTAGATGGCAAATGTTTCTTAGAAAAGCATCCTAAGGGCGATGGATTCTGAATTGGTTTTTATTGCAGTGAAGGCATATAGTCTCTCTGTGTCTATAACTCCTCTTATGCCCCCTAACCTGAGGGATAGTATGAATCAAAGATTATAGGTAGTGGAGCAAATCACAAGGGTCAGGTTTGGAGAAAGCAAACCGACCGATGAGTTGAAAATAAAAATAAGCAGAATGAGGGCACAATTTCATAGCAAAGTCACCATGTTGTCTACATGTAACTTGCTCAAATACAACCAAGTCCAGAACAGGCCAGGTCCTCTCCATCCATTCCACGTACCATTCTACTCTTGAGCCCATACTCTAGAGAGATCATGAGATTGGAAATCAAACTCTGATGCCCCTCCCTTAGTTTCAGCTGTCTCTGGTGCCTAATAATTTGCATCATGGCCTCTCAGTGTATCCACATCCTAAGAGCAAGCCTCCTACCTCAGCTGCCATATAACCCAAGACTGTCTGTTCCTCTGGTGGAAGGAATGAGTCTGTGCCTGTGGACGTGGGAGCCTTCCCTGAGGGCTGACTGTGGGACCTAATCCCCACTTGCCCTCCCCCCGCCCCAGACACAGCACACTTCTGCAGGTCAGGGAAGCTTCCCCAGGTGGGGGCTATGTGTTTGAATGGAAGTTTGTCTCTTATAAATTTGGGACGATGAGCCATCAGAGTCAGAACCCCTCAGGGTGTGTCAAGCACCACTTCTGGGTATATTAAAGCGGAGATCGGGAACAGTGCCCAGGAATAATAGAAAACAGATAGTAGCTGTGACTTAGTGAAGGTTTTTGAAAGAAACAAGGGAAAGTAGATTTTTGCTCACAGCACAATGTCAGTGATTTAAGGCCGGGGTCCAGGGGCCTGAACTCGGGTCTGCACCGAGAGAATGGAGAGGAGGAAAAGCCAGAGAGATGGTGCTTGAAAAACCAACCCAACTAAACACGTGATGGATGTGGGGATGCAGACACGTACTGATTTGGAACCACTGTGAAAGCCTCCGGTGTTAAGATGCTGATGCCATTTCCCAAGGGAGAGAGCACAAGGAGAAGCGGGTGGGGGGCAGGCTGTCGTGGACGTGGTGAGTTGAGGAGACCCCGAGTGAACCTGCTCAGGAAGGAGCTGGAAGGGCAGACCCTCCCTGCCTGCCACCCTGCGGGCTTTGTCTCTTCACCCCCATCACCCACAGAAGAAACGGTTTAATCTGCGGGACAATGCCGAGGTAGAATGTGCAATGTGAACAACAGGCAAAATAAGAACTCGGATAAAAGCAGAATGAATCTAGGGGACACCCATCCAGAGCTTTCTAGAATCACCCTCTAGGGTCCCTGCAAGCCATCTAGGAATCCAGCATCACAATCTAACCTCGACTCACACTGAACACGGAGCTCCTCCTAAAGCTCCGTGGAATCCCTGAGTGGCCTCAGCTCCAGCCTGGGGAATAACCCAGAGGTGGCTGAGCGCTGAGGGCCCCCAAGAAATCAGCAAGGTAGTGAAAGGAGGAGAGATTTTGAGGTTTCAAAACAAAGTTTCTCGTGAAAAAGGGGAGACAAGGCCATTATTACAGGGAGCTGTAAATGACATCATCTGACTTTCAGATTGTTCAGCTGGGGAGAGGAAAACAAGATCACAGACAGGAAAATGCCTTGATCTTTACTTCTCTTAACCTACAGGCACAGAATCACCAGCATTTATGATCTTAAAATTAGAGTGAGGTGGAAGAGAACTCAGCTCGTAAGAGCGATGAAGGCTGATAATGTCCAGTCTTCAGGGGGACATTGAAGGCCTGAGGTCTGTTACTGACTCCGTCAGTAACTCATTATGCGGCATGAGATAGAGTTTCTGTTTGCGAGGGGAAATAGTGGTGAGAACATAATTATTTCCTGGGTGCACGCTGACGGCCGAGGTATTTATACATCAGGCAACAGAGAGAAAAATAATACTTGCCACCTACCTACCCATTAGAGGTGACGTCTGGAGAACGATCACGGGGTCTTGGATGAAAGGGTATATGAATAGCAGTGTATCGTCAGCTTCCGATGGGTCTGGTCTTTGCATGACTTCGCTTTCCAAAACGTCAGTGGTGCAGTTTGTCCTTTGAGTTTCTGATTTCGAGTTTCCCCATCCAGGCTTAGTGGCAGAGAAGCCTTTGAAGAAGTGAGCATCCATTCTTCATGGTTCAGTAAAGCATTGCTAATTTACATTAATGATGGATATTTAAGGACAGAAATTTTTCAAAACAAGGCTACTGCATGGCCAACTGTATTTTATTTATAGAACCTTATTTTCGAGTCCTCTGATATTATTTGATATTTCTTCATCTTAGGCTACTTCCACCGTGCTATTTCATTGGCTAACTTAGTAAAGAAGAACTAGTTTTAAAAATTCAGAGGGTGTCATATTTATTTTCTATACATCTTGTCACTTGCTATGTATGTTTGTAAACAAATATGTTTCATTTTTTAGGAGACATATGGCTTCTAACTTGTTTGATTTAATAAGGTAACAGAAGTTCTGTGTGGAATCTGCCTCTAAGAGTTGTACTCTCTTAGTGATTTAATGCTCCAGAGGGTTTCAGCTCAAGGGCAGAGCCTGATCCTTTGTCCCCTCTTCTCCCCACCTCCTTTTTCCTTCCCAAACTTGTGAAAGGGTGATCTGTGCAAGGAGACTCAGAAAAGCTCTAAAAACAGAACAGATAAAGCCTTAGGCTGTTTTCAGTGACCCGCTCTGATATCCTTTCCTTTACTTGGAACTGTTCAAAATGTCCAGTGAATTCTCTAGGACACCCTCTGTGGCAGCTCGGCCTGACTTACGGAAACCTGCAAGGGGATAAGTGTGGGGAAGTGTCCTCTTCTTGTCACTGTGGGCCCAGCTTCCACCGAGCCCTCACGGGGGCAGTTTCAGGCAAGGGCAGGGGGACACACGTCCAATCCCACAACAATCCCACTGTTCGAGCAAGGCTCTCGGAGAATGCTCAGGATGGTCATGTAACTGGGAGGGCAAGAGGCAGAGGGTGACAACTGCAGACCCCAGGCCGGTAGCCAGATCGGGGTTCAAACACCAGCAGCACCACTTTGCAGTCATGAGATATGTGAGCACGCTGATTAACTGGTCTGTGCCCCATGTTCTCATCTGTGTGAGTCAGATATTAATAGTACTTACTTCATAAGTCTGTTTAAAGATCGAGGTTAGCATTAGAAAAACATTCAGAACATTGCCCAGCACCTGGTGAGTGCTACAGAAACGGGAAAGACATGGGCTCTTGCTGGCACTATGATCAAGGGTTGGTGTCCAGTAACTCCACTGGATGGGGGTTGAGTGTGTTGGGGAAAGAGAAGAAACCCCAGAGAGACTGTTCAGGACAACTCAACACCATTTAGAGGCCTGCTTAGCTCTACCTGTCTTGGAATAATGAAGACCTAATATGTTGTGTATCTTGTAAACTTTGCAAGGATGAACAAGTACACAAAGGCGATTGCAATCTGTACTTTCCGTTCATGAATCCTGTGTAGAGACTGATCGTTGAGGATGGCTAGGACAACTCAAAGATGCATAAAAACCATGTCCGGGATAACCTCATAGTGACAGTAGAAAGTTAAAGGCAGGGAAATTGCTGAGGAAACAATTCCTCTCCCCAAAAGAAGTTTCTATTTTAATTGTAATCTCAATGTTTGCTTTGCACCTTTAAATGCTGGGATTATATTTGGGGGCTCATAGTCCACATAAAGTGGCTGGCCGCATTCATTTTATGTTTCCATAATTGCAAGACCAAAGGTTCATCATTTCTGGTGTCAGTTCAGCCTCTGGCTTCCTTTCTAAGACACGTTTTGTAGAGTTTTCCCATTCATGGCAGGAGAAAACTAATACACTCATTTTTAAAAATAGTGATTTGAAATTGCTTCCAAAATAGCTAGAGTTTTAGGAGAAAAGACTGTGTTTCATATGGCCCTGGAATGTATAATGTGCTAAATAAGATAAGAGGGAACTCTTCTGTAGGAAACTCAGCTGTACCACACTATACATCTTAACAGATCTCCTTTCTTTCACCTGGGCACCTTCCTCTGTGAGTAAGGCATGGGCAGCATGGTCATTTCTTCTGTTCTCAGCTACTTCACCTTCAGTGTGTGAAGTGACAGCATGAGGCATTTCAGCTCCAGAAAATTCTATAAAGAGTGTGAGAGTTCTTAGACCAGACAGCTGCAGATCACAAGGATAGGTGCTGGGTTAATGGGACATGTGACAAGTTAATATAGTTGGCTGGGAGGATGGAGCAGAGATACAGACACTCAATATTTAAGCACCTACTGCGCACAAGGCAGAACTCTGCGTCTACTTTCTCCTCTTCTACAAACAAATAGTTCTGCTTTCTTGTTTTTTCACACATTGTGGACTTGTGAATAATACTAATTTTAGACAAAATTTTGCAGCTGAAGAGTTTGAAAGAGTTGATCTCAATGGCATTCCTGCATGAGTTCTGATAATGAACTCAAAGAAACCCCAGCCTATAAGGGAGCTAAACCCAAACCATTTCAAGCATGGCCTCATCACTTTGACATGGAAACCATGCCATATCTTGCCAGACCTTGGCCACATATTCCTTCTACCAAATGCCAAGAGGCATCTAACTGTTAGTCTTCAAGGACAAAGTGTTGCTACATGAATAAAATGGAAACTGTGCTAAATTCAAGAGCTGTTAGGTAGTCTTCCATTTTTCAAAGTCATAAAATAAAAATAGTGTCACTCCAAATTTAATGGCTGCAGTTACTCACACCTGACTCAGTAAATATTTGGTGGGGGGCGGACGGGAGATAAGTGAATGCCTGAAATGTGTCTTTTCCAACCACATTTTTAACTTCATCAAGCCTCAGCTTAGTCATAAAAAAATAGAAATAATAATTACTTCATTGTGAAGATCACATCTGATAAAGCACTTGGTAAACTATAAAGCATGATACACTGTTAATTTTTTCTTTCTTTCCCATTCCTTGAGCGAGACTCTGT
Organism: Mirounga leonina; assembly: GCF_011800145.1. Classification (NCBI taxonomy): domain Eukaryota; kingdom Metazoa; phylum Chordata; class Mammalia; order Carnivora; family Phocidae; genus Mirounga; species Mirounga leonina. The sequence goes on from NW_023270812.1 coordinate 6,692,530, forward strand.
TGTGATGCTCTAGCCTATATCTTAACATCATTGAATACTCCTAGGTCTTTGCTAAATTCTGCAAATCGCTTTACTTACAACTTAGCATATGTCTCATCTATTTGCTGAGTATCTGTTTCAGGGTTTCGATGAAGCAGAGTGATGGACCTCACTCTTGTTTCACTGCATGGGTTTGATGGTCACTCATAATTCTCACTTCCAGCTGACCCTGATTCAAGTAGCCCTTTTATGTTTGCTTCAGTGCACCTAATATGTGAATTTCACTTCAGTTCTCAGTTATAAGGAACTCATTTTGCTCAGTTTATTTTAACTTTAAATAACACCCATTTCATTCTTGGTCATTCTTGTTGCTGTTAATCTATAAAAGCAGAAGGGTATTGGGAGGAAGAAGGTGCTACATTAGTGGTCATTTCTACTGATGCTGCTTTTAATTCTTTCAAATACCTGAAAGCATTTAAATTGATCTCTACTTTGACTAGGAAGAAGAGAAAATTCTCCAGTGTAAATGCATTCAGAACATTTAGATAATATCCTAAACAAAAGGGAAAAAAACAAACTTACAAGTTTTCTTTGCCTTTAATGATATATTTGTGACTCCGACTTGTTTGTATTCTCCACCTTCATCCTACTTGAACTAATTTTTTTTAAAGAAAGAAAAAAATGAAGCTATATAAATTTATCAAATGAAAATAAAGGAGAAAAGTAGGCCAACATTACGACAATTTAATTAAAATTTTGTGGGTTTTTTATTAGGAAAAAATATTTAGAATAAAATATGACTTTAGAAAATATTTTCCATCATCTAAGACTTTGTCTGTTGGTTCTTAAGTTGAAGTCCTGTATTCTAGAGCCAACAGTGTGGCAATGGGTGTGTGAACATAAGTTAAAATAATTTACATAATACAGGAAAAATCCTGATTTCTAGAAAAGATACAAAAATTGGGAAAATACATTTACTGAATTTTATTTTTCTCAAAAAAGTGATATTAACATAGAATAAAAGTTTTCTCATTGTAGAACCTGATGTCCAACTTTTTATGGATATGGCTCAAATACTATTTTTATTAAATCTTTGAATTGGTTGACTATTTAAACCTTAATTTAATAGATCATAGTGTGACCAAATATAAAATTATTTTCTTTTTCTTAAGAACTCTTTGGGAAAAAGGCTGAGGAATTTAGGAAGGAAGCTCTTACCCTATAATGAAATGTCCAGTTTCCTTGGGGACGGCATCTTGTACAACAGCACAACCAGGAACAGGGCAGAGAAGAGTGGAAAAAGGAACCAGGGGCCCAGAGCTAGTGAGGAAGACAAGTGCTTCTTACCTGCTGGAGCCTTCAAAAAGCAGTATGATCATAGGATGCCCTTTGCACTGCCTACTGTAGGCTCTGTAATTAATAATATGGTGGAAAATGTCCAATAACCCTTATTCTAAAACTCAAAAATAATCCCCTCATTAGGCATCTTGTAAATTTTTAAAATCTCTAAATTTCATAACTCTAAGATATTTATTCTCATGAATTATATTCTTATAAAAAATAACAAAGAAATATCTGGAAAACATAAAGAAGGAGAAGGAAGAGATGAAGGCGAGGAAAGTGTTTACCCTAGTCCAAATAAAATAGTGCAGGGACTGGGAGGTAAGTCAGTAGAAAACAGTGGAGAGTCCATAGACAAATCTTAAAGTATATGAGAATCTAAAATCCAGTAAGGATGACATTTCAAATCATTTGGGGAAGGCTGAAGTATTCAATAAGTAGAATTCAATTCATTAGTCTCCATTTAGGAAGAAAATAAAGTCAGGATGTGTACCTCCCAACACTCCTCAAACACTTTTCAAGTAGTTCAAAGATTTGAGTGTAAAATATTAAAACTATAAAAGCACTAGAAGAAAATATAAGATCATTTTATTAAATAATGTCAGAGGGAAGGCATTTCTAACCACAACACAAAATCTAAGAGACATTGAGGAAAAGATTGATGGATCTGATTATATAAAAGCTAAAAGCTTGTTTACAATGAGAAGCAACCCAATTTGTCTCAAACTGGGACAAAATAATTGCAATACATAAAATGGTGAAGGCTTAATGTTCCAAACATACAAAAATCTCCTAAATAGAGATTAGAAAAAGACAAGCAATGCAATAGGAAGAAACAAGTCAGAGAAGAAGCATAGTCAAAAAGAAGAAATGATCGTTTCCATTAATAATAAATTAAAATGATGAGATATAATCTCTAGTTTTTATGAAATTCTTCGACATTCTTGTATAGTTAATGAAAAGGCAAATAGTTTTGAAAGATAGTTTAACACTTCCTATTCATCTAAGTGAGTAGTCCATTCAAGCCCTAAACCCTACTTCTGGGAAGCTATCCTACAGAAACCACAACACACAGATGTCATTGAAGTAGTAAAGGTTTGTGATGAGTCTAAGTGTCCATCAGTAAACGGAAGCCTGTGCAGCATTTTATAAAATGAAGAATAGGGGCACCTGGGTGGCTCAGTCGTTAAGCGTCTGCCTTCGGCTCAGGTCATGATCCCAGGGTCCCGGGATCGAGTCCCACATCGGGCTCCCTGCTAGGCGGGAAGCCTGCTTCTCCCTCTCCCACTCCCCCTGCTTGTGTTCCCTCTCTCGCTGTCTCTCTCTCTGTCAAATAAATAAATAAAATCTTTAAAATAAAATAAAATGAAATAAAATGAAGAATACATTCTACCTTGGAAAAAAAGGCACTGTTTATTGTAAAATAAAACATGCACACACATACATAGGGAAGAACGAAGTGAAAGCATGATTCTATTTTTATCTGACAGATGATGTGAGTGTATGTGTGTATACACACAAAAACATTTACGTATATTCTAGTAGGAGCAACACTGGATGAGCAGGCAAAGTAACGAATCTCTGGAGGGCAAACATATTTCAATCAAAATATGCCAAATGATGCTTTCATTTACAACGAGATGCCAAAATACAATGGTCAGCAATTTTATTCAAGGAGCAGGTGTGAAGTATTGTCTCACTAACCCTAGATTAGGCTTTACACCTTTTTTCTGGAATGGTTGACCTTGAGACAGGGCACCTGAACCACCACACCTCTGCGGAATACAGTTAATTCCTCTAGATGATTCCTTCCACTTCTGCTCATTTTACAGAACTAATTTCTGTGACATTTTATTTCTACACAGCACTGAACCCAAAATTGTCTTCAGTATTTACGAGGGCATTTACAAAAGGAACAGAGCAAATGCAGTTTAGACAGGTTCCAATAATTCTCCCGGTCTTTCTGACACCAGTGTTTCAGAGTTCACCTTTCCTCTACACACACTCAATTAAATTAAAATATAGTGTATATATGGGTGGCCAAAGAATCTCAAAGGGCACTGCAGAGGTGAAAATAAAACAACTTCATATAAGCCATTCCCATTATGAGTGAATATATCTAGATTTTGTTAAAATTAAAACCCAAGATAATTATCAAAGCCTAATGGCATAGGCCAAAACAGAAAGAAGAAAATGAGCCCGGTGGCAAGTCGACAGCTCCTGTGGTAGTCGCACTGTTGACCCTTTTTCTCAGCCCCGGGCTGCAGGCCAGACACTGCTACCAGACAGGGGACAGTGTCTCGGTCTTGTACAGCTGCTCACAGACTCACGGGGAAGGGCCCACCCCCTCATCTCTAAGTCCCAGGCACTTAGGGGACAGCATGCACTCCATGAATGCAATGCTGAGGAATTTGCAAACGCCCAAACCAAAATGGCACCTTCCTTTTTTTTTTTTTAATTAGAAGATAAAAATTAGGATGGAACTGGAGGGTATTATGTTGAGTGAAATAAGTCAAACAGAGAAAGACATGTATCATATGATCTCACTGATATGAGGAATTCTTAATCGCAGGAAACAAACTGAGTGTTGTTGGAGTGGGGGGTGGGGTGGGAGGGATGGGGTGACTGGGTGATAGACACTGGGGAGGGTATGTGCTCTGGTAAGTGCTGTGAATTGTGCAAGACTGTTGAATCTCAGATCTGTACCTCTGAAACAAATAATGCAATATATGTTAAGAAAAAAAAAAAAGAAGAAGAAGGTAGCGGGAGGGGAAGAGTGAAGCGGGGGAAATCGGAGGGGTAGACGAACCATGAGAGACGATGGACTCTGAAAAACAAACTGAGGGTTCTGGAGGGGAGGGGAGTGGGAGGATGGGTTAGCCTGGTGGTGGGTATTGAGGAGGGCACATTCTGCATGGAGCACTGGGTGTTATGCACTAACAATGAATCATGGAACACTTCATCTAGAACTAATGATGTAATGTATGGGGATTAACATAACAATTAAAAAAAAAAGAAGATAAAAATTAAGACCAACAGAGTAAGTGAATTTTAGCAAAATCGAGGCGTCTCCCAAAGCTTTGACTAGCCTCTTTTTCCTGGGAGGTACAGAAAGAAAAACAGATAGGTTTATATCAATACATAGATATAGATATGTTCTTCAATTATGATACTTAGTCAAATTATGAAGCTCAAAGAACAGATTGCCTCAACCTACTACTACTACTTGAAACTTTCTGTGCCACTTGCACAAAATAAGCTTCGCTTCCCTTGGCATTTTTGTCGATTCACATTTCCAGGAGAGAGCGCTGCTCGTGACTTCATTCTCCTGAGACTTGGAACCCCATGAAGGAAGGACTGTTCTGCTTCCTTTACCCTGCGTCCCAGCACCAACCGCATATAGTGGGTCCTATGCGGGTCCTCAAAAATGTTTCCTGTTGTAGAATAAGAATCTCTAGATCACTTTATAACTATATATCCTCATTTGGGTTGATTTTTTATTAGTTTTATTTTCTGGGGCTAGGGGATTAGATCAGACATGACATTAAGTAGTTCGATCATACCCAGAAAAGTTAGGCACTCTTTGTAGTATGTACAGAGGAAGTTGCTATCTTTAGAGTTTACAGAGACGACTTACCGTAATGATCCTGTCCTTTGGATTATGTCCTTTCACTTGAACACCTTGTGCCACGACAAAGCCCACCTGTATTTGAAATGCATAGTAAGCCTGACTAAAGCCCACTGATTGTTTTTAAATTGTGAGATCATGTTTAAATATTATATCTTTTGTTTCGCTAGATGTATATATTTTAATATGTCTCACTTGCTTATATAACCCACCTAAACATAAAGTTTAGAATATGTGCTATGTATTTTTAAATACTTCTTTGTCCCTCAATTTCAAAAGGGTTTTGAATTTAAAGTGTAATTGTCTTAAAACACCAAAATGGTGAGATTATCTGAAGAAGATGGTTCTATATGCTCAGAAAAACTACTTAAAATTGGATGAAATTGAAGAATTAGAGCAAAAGTTTGAGTCCCAGCATTATTAATCTAGGCTTTCTTTGGAACAAGAAGCAGGGCTGAGAAATGGCCCTCAGTTGTAAATGGAGAATGAGTTTAAACATCTTCCTAAAGAATTATAACTTAGTTCTAGTTGGGAGTAGCTGAACAAGAGAAAACTTGATTACTTAAAGGCACTAAGTATATTAGGAAGAGAAACATAAATACCTCCAACCAGAATAGCCACTGTGGTCTGGCTATTTAAGACCTGGTGTTCTGATGGAAACTGATGGGCTCTATTACGGATGTCCATCATGGACAAAATGAATTTAGGGTGCCCTTGTGATTTCTCTTGTCCGTGGACTGAGCTTCTTTAAAAATCAAGCTATAAGGATGCAAGTTATATAACTTAATTTACTGCTGAAATGGAACATAAAGTGATTAGCTCAGTGATGCTCAGGCTCTGAGGCTTTAAAACCCTGGCAGATCGTATACATGAATTGCAGAAGATTCACGTGATACATACCTTTAGAATGCGCACAGGCAGGGTCTCAGACTATCAGTTAGCCAAAACTGTGTGCATAGTATGCATGGAACAACTTACCCAAAGCTGATAACTGTTGGGACACTTTTCCAGCCTAATATGGATTCTGGATACATTTACCTCATGGAAAACTATTTTTTATCCATATCACCAAGTTTCTGGAAGTAATAACTCTTTAAGTGTGTTTTAAGGAATTTATAACTTAAAAACCCCAATGATAGGGGCGCCTGAGTGTCTCAGTCAGTTAAGCATCTGCTTTGGCTCAGATCATGATCCCAGAGTCCCAGATCTATCAAGCCGGCACAGGGCTCCCTGCTCAGCGGGAAGTCTGCATCTCCCTCCGTCACTCACCCCACTCATGCTCTCTCTCAGTCACACGCTCTCTCTTTCTCTCAAATAAATAAATAAATTCTTAAAACCCCTAATGATAAAATTTGATAGATATCTCTATTTTAGTAGATACCTAGTTGGTATGTGTTAAATATAAGAGAATTCCAAATATGCTAAAAACAATTCAAAATTTTGAGGAAAACCACCTAAAATCCATAGATTCAGGTAGCTTAGGCTCTACAGATGTTTCTTTTTTTTTTTTTTTTTTAAAGATTTTATTTATTCATGAGAGAGAGAGAGAGAGAGGCAGAGCGAGAAGCAGGCTCCCAAGGAGCAGGGAGCCCGATGCAGGACTCGATCCCAGGACCCTGGGATCGTGACCTGAGCCGAAGGCAGACGCTTAACGACTGAGCCACCCAGGCACCCTCTACAGGTGTTTCTTAAAAGTGTGTCCTTGGATGAACAGCTTTAGAATCACTGTGCTTGTTTAAATTGGGAGTTTCCTAGGCTCCACCCATTCCTTGATGATAATCTGCGGGGAGGGGTGAACAAGGGTCTGGAATTTTCACTTTAACCAATTTCCAAGTGATTTTTGCATGCGCCTAAATTTGAGAACCACAACTTTGAGGTCATAATGGTAATTTGGAAGCCAGATTTAGTCCCGTCATAGGAAACTGACATCTGTATGTGTCCTTGTTTATTGTGACCTCAGCCAGGAGATGGCTTGCCCATGCCAGGAGGCCCCAAGACGAGCAAGGGAGAGATATGGATGACACTGCTGCCTTCACCACCAGGCCACAAATTCACCAACCCATATTTAATCAGGAATAATTCTATTCTTTTTTTTAAATTAATTATTATTTTTTTTTATGTAGTGTTCCATGATTCATTGTTTGTGCATAACACCCAGTGCTCCATGCAGAACGTGCCCTCTTTAATACCCATCACCAGGCTAACCCATCACCCACCCCACTCCCCTCTAGAACCAGGAATAATTCTGTTCTTTACTGTATATTCACTCTAAATAGTTGCTGCATTTAGAAACTGTGACCATTCCTTGTTTTCTTATGATTAGAGGTTACAAAGTGCTCTGCAGTCAGTGGCTGCCCAGGTCTTAAAAATAAGCAAAGGCTGACCTGGTCAGCAGCCCCTCCACTTCCTACTGACCACAGGGCAGGGTGGCTGTGGTTAGGAACACAGATTCAGCCTCTTACCTCTAGTCAAGATCATCCAACCTCACTGCACCTCAGCTCCCTCATCTACAAAGTGTGGAGAACAGTACTATCAAGCATAGGTTCTCTTATGCAGATTAAATGCAGATTATAGTTGACAGCTATAGAATGCTTAAGACAGTGGTTGGCAAATAGTAAGTACTATGTAAGTGTGTGTTAAGCAATAAAAACAAGCCTAGAAATGGTAGATCATTCCAGGAAATGAGGGAACAAAGAGAAAGATGGAGGGATCATCACCAATCTGGAATGGGCATCTTCTTACAAAGAAAAAGTATATATCGTGCTTCTCTTCTAACTCCTGTAAGACAGAATAAACATAGTGGAACAAAAGAATTAAAAGGAGAGATGCAAAGGTCAAAATAAGCCATGTGTTAGATAAGGAGTTAGAGACCAATGAAGAAAATGGAGTCGTACCTACAGTTTTATAACAATAAAGTAACTTGGTTCTGTGCATATCTTAATTACGTCTGTTTTAATGGGATGAAGGAGGGTTGTACTTATTGTGGGGGGAGGGAGGCTAAACAAAGTTAACAAATAACATTTGATGTGATGCCCAGTTTGTTTGTCCTTATTCTCTCTCTAGTCTTCTGGGACCAACATCTGGCTATTTCCCTTTCTTTCCCCTTTTTTCTTCACCTTCAGATTAAGTCAAAATTAAGCTAAATTTTGCTGAAATTAAGCTAAAATTTTAAGCTAATTCTTGCCCCTTTCTCCTTTCCTTTGTCATTCCTACCCTCCTTTTTTTTCTCACTTTCTCTTCTGACACTCTATTTTGAATACTTGTCACCTTTAATCTCAACTACCTCACCAAGTTCCTAACCAACATTGTACACACCTCACCACCTCCACCATTTTTCTGTCAAAACCTTGCAGTGACTCCCCTACAATAGGGTCAAAAGTTTATCAGGTGGTTTTTAAAGATTTTCCCACTTGGGTCTCATCATCTCCCACCACTGATGCCCTCACCTCACACCAACGTTTTCACTTTCCTCCCCACAAGCCATGTTTCAGCTTGGCTCAACAAGCACTCCACCTTGCCATGCCTTTGTACGGTGGGTCCTGTGCCCGGAACTCTGTTGTGACCTGGACGGGGCACAGTAAGTGAAGCTTCACTCAGCCAGAAACATTGTACAACCCACTTTACTGGGTTGAATAGTGTCCCCTAAGACTCATATCCTTCCCAGAAACTCAAAATGTGACCTGATTTGGTCACATTAGTTAAGATGATCTGATACTGGAGTAGAATTGGCCCTTCATCCAAGATGACTAGTGTCTTAAAAGAAGGAGAAGACACACAGAAACAGTCACACCCAGAGGGAAGAACACCATGTGAAGATGGAGGCAAAGATTGGAGTGATCCTCCTACAAACCAGGAAATGCCAAGGTTCGCTGGCAATGCCAGAATTTGGAGAGAAGGGTAAAACAGATTCTTCCCTTAGATCTTCAGAGAGAGCATGGTGCCACTGACACCTTCATTTTTGGACTGTGAGACAGTAGATTATTGTTTTAAGCCACCAAATTTGCAGTACTTTTTTATGGCAGCTATAGGAAACTAATAGAGTGGGTATTGAATGTTAAGTGTCCTCAGCTATGAAATGGAGCTATCCCACCCTTCTTATCTCACAAAAATGTTGTAGGTATCAAATGAGACAAACAAGGTGAGTGTGTTATTAGATGTATAAAGTTCTACACAAGTGTAATGTAAAGTTTTACTTACATTTTGAAAATCTTTTCATTTCCTTGCATAATCCCTATCACAATACTTTGCCTATGGTATATGCTCAATAAGCTTGTTAAATATTTTAATTTATTATTTTAATGCATTGCATCGATTGTATCATAAAAGATCCAAACATAAATACAAAGAACAAGACTCATATTCAGATTACTGTCTAGTCATTTACATGCAGCTTTTACTGCATGTAGTGGTATTTCAGAAAGACATGATTTGGTTTGTCTAGTTAAATATAAGTAATACATTATAATATTATTCTACTGTATATAAATGTGTATTAATTTTTAATATACCAATGAAGTTAAATCTCTATGAATTTGAAAGTAAGATTCATTTAAGATGAAAAAATGTTTAATTTGTTTTCACAAGTATGGCTGATTTTATTTATGCTACTTACTAGAAATCTGATAAAGGTATATTTTATTAAAAATGACTATTTTAATAACATTCCTTTGAAAGTGCTCATCAATAAATTTAATCAATTGCCTATTCAAACAATGGAACAGATCTTCTAATCTTAGTACAATAAAATGATCTCTTGCAAGGAAAAGAAGAATCTGAATACCGGGAATCATTATTTATAAAACAAATGAGAACAAATTTCCCTTGGATACCCAACTTCTATTTAAAGTAAAACAACTAGAATGTTATTCTTGCTATATTATTTTTCCTCTAAGACTCTTTAAGCAGTTAGTGTGTGCCTTGTGATTACCAGTCTTATAATAATCTGGCGAAGGGGCGCCTGGGTGGCTCAGTTGGTTGAGCGACTGCCTTCAGCTCGGGTCATGATCCCAGGGTCCTGGGATCGAGCCCCGCATCGGGCTCCCTGCTCCACAGGAAGCCTGCTTCTCCCTCTCCCACTCCCCCTGCTTGTGTTCCCTCTCTCGCTGTGTCTCTCTCTGTCAAATAAATAAATAAAATCTTAAAAATATATATATAAAAAAATAATCTGGCGAAGCTGATGGCAGGTGACCCTAGAGGCAGAAACTAGACGTTGAAAGTTATAAGCAAGTGATCACCAGAGCCAGGAAGAGACCCTGAGATTTCTGTCACCCCCCCCACTCCTACATCTCCTTGGCAGGAGCTATCCTTAACAGATAAATTATTTCTGGGCTCTTAATGTCATTTATTAGGTCCAGAAGAAAAACACCTAAATAACTCTATTATGTTTAATATCAATTCGGGTCCTTGCGAGTGAGGGCAAAAGCTTTTCACTTCTAGGTGGACTTCAAATAATATCAACTGGATGTGCGCTAGGAAAGTATAACTTTAAAAGTTGTTCCCCAGCATTAGTGAAGAAAGGAAATGAGAATTAAGGAAAGTAATTTCTGGGTAATTTTTCTTGGCTGCTTTTGTCCATACATTTCTGGTGAGCGTGTTAGTTAGGGTAAGCTAGGCTAAGTAATAGAATATACCCCTAAAATTCAGTGGCTACAGAAACAACATGTTTATTTACTTTACAGCTTAATAGGCCAGTGTTGGTCAGGTCCCGATGAAATGGGCAGAAGAGGTGGACTCTGGTCCATGCAGTTGATACTGGCTGGCTGATAGTGGCTTTGTCATAGTTAACATGTGGCCTCATGATCCTAGTCATCTGGGAGGAGGCAAAGGCATGGAGCAGGGTACACAGAAGGGTGTAATAGACCAGATCCAGATGTGGTACATACCACATTAATTTTCATTGGCTAGAACTAGCCACATGACCACACCTCACTGCACAGGCATCTGGGAAATATAGTCCATCAAGCACTCACAAGCAAGAGGAAATGGAATTTGTAATTAGAACAGTCCTAGGGAGGAGCCTATTGTTCTGCTTTGTTTCCCTGTTTCCTTTTGCTTCAAGAGACAATTCCTCCTCCTGCCTGTCTACTAAGTCTGTGCCGCTGTGTATTTTCTTACAGAGTTGGGCTGGCTACATCATTTGTGGGGTCCAGGGAGAACGAACATGTGGGACCTCTTGTCTCAATGGCAGAAAAGTGCAGCTAACAAAAATATAATGCTTTTTTTCTCTCTCCCATGGTGTTTCTCTCTCCTCCATACACCCCTGCCTCTGTCTCCGTCTCAGTTTGCCATGGTGGGGTGTTTTTTTGTTTTGTTTTGTTTGTTTTTGTGTTTGTTATTTTGCCCTTTGATGCCACTCTAATTAAAGAGAAATTAAAATTTTTAATTAGCATGAATTTTACCACTCATCCTTATGTGGTCCAATTCCAATTTTCATTGCAAACATAAAAGCATCTAACTTACGTGTGAAATCACTGATATACAATTTGTTTTTTGTAGCTCGTATATGCATATGTATTTTGTTCTTGCAAACACAGTGGAAATGTTGCCCAAAACTAATTCAGCTGTTTTTATTTCACCTCCTAATATACCCGTATTCTACCAACACTCTATCTTCAGTTCACTAATGGAAAAGGAAAGACTGAAGAGGAAAAGGATATGTGCTCTTAAGCCTTTCCCTGCTGTTCTGTGTCATCTTCAGCTAGCATTGCTGGCTAGCACAGGGAACTCATGGGAGTGGGAATGGGTGTGACAACAGGGTTCTTTGGTCACTCATGTTCCTCAGAATGTCACTGCCTCCTCTCTGCATTCAGAGCAAGTTCTGGTTCAAACCAGAAAGCCTGGCCTCTCAGGGCTGTAAGTACTTACTCAGTCATGGACGTCACATGCTTACCTTCACCGAATACATCGTAGGTCCCCAGAATCCTGCTTCCCTGGGACTCCACACAGGCTGCCTGAGAATTGGCAGCGAGAGGGGCAGGAGGACACATCTTCATCCTGTCTCCTCTGCACACAGTTGTGCTCCATTGTCTCCTCTCTTCAATCACAGAACACAGATTCAAAGATAATGTTACTAAGAGGTTCAAGACGACAACAGCAGAACATTAAACCAAACACAGAGTCCTTCTGAACATGGGATCCCATGCAACGGCATAGTGGCATTGTACACTTTGGAAGCCAGCCCTGCCACAGAGAAACTCTCCAGTGCTTTGGGAAAGAGGAGCTGAGAGCTTAAAGCAGTCAAATTACCTGATTCATAAATTCATCCCTATACTAAAGAACGTAGAGGTTGAGATCATGATAACATACACCAACACTAAGCCTAAAGCACTAAGAATTGTAGGACACGCCATCAATTTGGAATGGCTTTAAGAGGGAAGAAAGAAATACTCTATGAACATACATCCTGATTGTAAGGTGTCCTAATGCCAGATATTGTAAAATAGGGGGGATGACTTCAATTCCTGGACTTGTAATATAGAATTCTCTTTCTTATTATGTGGCTAACAATAATAAATTAATATTTGATTTAACATATTTCAAACATCCAGAAAAACATAGAGGCTGGTACATAAATACCTGTGTAGCCACCAGTCAATTTTATCTAATGCTAATGGTTTTCCAGATTTGCTTCACAAGACTTTTAAGGGGAAAAAGGGGAAAGACATTTCAGATAACATTGATACCACCTGGGCATCCTACCTCTAAGTCCATTCCTCCTCCTCTCTCCTCAGAGGTTTTCCAAAATCACTATTTATCATTTATATGCATGTTTTTATACTACCAGTACATATAGCCATACCACAAACATTTTTCCTGTTTTTTCATACTTTATATGGACAGTACCTTAGTGTACATACCATTCTGCAGCATGCTTTCTCGTGCATCATTATTATTTTGAGATCTGTATTGCTATGCGTGGTCCTGGTTAATCTATTTTAATTACTGAAGAGTGTACATTACATAAATATACTCCAATTTATCCATTTTACGGATTGTCATTTAAAATGTTTCTAGGGTGCCTGGGTGGCTCAGATGGTTAAGCGTCTGCCTTCGGCTCAGGTCATGATCCCGGGATACTGGGATCGAGTCCCGCATCAGGCTCCCTGCTCATTGCAGAGCCTGCTTCTCCCTCTGCCTCTGTGTGTGTGTGTGTGTGTGTGTGTCTCTTATGAATAAATAAATCTTTAAAAAAATAAAAAATAAGCTGTTCCTAACCTTTCTTAATTTTAAACAATGGTCCAGGAAATCTTCTATATTTTTCTTGGTATACATGAGCTAGAGATTTTTAGGACCTATATCCAGAAGTGGAAATGCTGACTTAAAAGTTATAAGCATTGCATCTTTAACTCTTCTGCATACTACCAAAGGACTCTCCAATTTACACATTCAGGGGTAAAATATTAGCGATGCATCCCTTCACATGGTGGCTGACACTTGGAAATGTCAAACACTTTCATTTTTGCTAAACAGATGGGTGTAGGAGGTATCTTTCAATCTGCATTTCTGTAATGACTAGTGAGGTTGAGCATCTTTTCTTATATTAGCTAATCACGTCTCTCTTCTGCAAATTGCCTATTTAAGGCTTTCCTCATTTTTTTCCCCTTGGGTTGTTTATTTCTTATTTATTTATTTATAGATACTATTCCTGGTTATATGTATTTCCAGACTTTAGCTTAATTTTCACACTCACTTATAGATTATAATTTTAATGTAAGCAGATTCATTAATCCTCTCTTTGTGGTTTCAGACTTTTGACCTTGATTAAGATAACTCTCCCTTCCCTGACCCCAAGATATATTCTTGTATAATTTTTTTCTAAAGATTCAGTGTTTTGTTTCTCACATTAAAGATTTTGAGCTTGGGATGCCTGGGTGGCTCAGTCAGTTAAGCATCTGCCTTCGGCTCAGGTCATGATCTCAGGGTCCTGGGATCGAGTCCCGCACTGGGCTCCCAGTTTATCAGGGAGTCTGCTTCTCCCTCTGCCTGCCGCTCCCTCTGCTTGTGCTCTCTCTCTCTCTCTCTCTCTCTCTGACAACTTAAAGAAAATCTTAAACAAAAATGTTTTTGATCTTTAATCCATCTCAAATTGGTTTTGAATGGTAATTGTCCCAATATCATTTGAGTGCTCCATCCCTATCCCACTGATTTGTTCCATGGCCTTGATCATTTATGACATTTCCCTTTATGCATGCATGTTTCCTCCCTCTCTTATTTTAACCACTATAGGTTTATAACCTATTTCTTCAAAATTATCTGACATGTTTTTGACCCTTTGTGCTTCTGTTTGAATTTGAGGATCAGCTTGTCAAGATCCATTGAAAAACCTTGCTGGGATTATTTTTTAGAACTACTTTGAATGTGGTATAGAATAATTTGTAAGAAATTGACATGTTTAAGAGACTGAATTTTCCCATTCAGAAACAAATTACCTATGTCTATTAATTTAGCTCTTTTTATACTTTATTCATGTTTTAAAATCTTTTTCCATAGTGATTTTGGACAGTGTTGGTTAGTTTAGGAATCATTTTTTTTTAATTACATGGCTCTTTACTACAATCCTTACATTTCCTTTATAACATAACATAGTTATAACTGAAACTGTTGTATTACACCTTGATTTTTCACCAATTTAGGGATTACTAGATGAACTAATGCAAAATCCATTTTATGCCAATCTATACACTTGATTTTGAATAACTTATTCAATGAAGGATTTTTTTGTGGAGAATCATATGCGATGAATTAAAATATCTTGAATAGACTTGAGATCTGTATTGCTATGCGTGGTCCTGGTTAATCTATTTTAATTACTGAAGAGTGTACATTACATAAATATACATAAAAATGTTTCTGTTTTGTTTTCACTTAAAATGCATTCTGAATGTGCTAACAACATAGGAGGATACTGAATTATACCTATTAAATTCCCCAAATATAAAAACTTTGGATGCATCCCTATTTCAAAAGATGAATAGTAGAAACAGTACTGTTTACAGCCATGTTTCCAAATGCAAAAGGAGGGCATTTTTTACTTGAACTATTTTGAGATGAAAAAAGTAAGTAAAGAGATTTTGTGATAGCTTTGAAACCAGCAGTAGTCCTAAAATGTGAAATAAGGTGGTTGTCTGTCATCCCCGCTGAAATCACGGTTGTTTAATGAGCTCCTTTTTATGGTATCTATTTATGCCTTATTCGTGAGTCTCCCCATTCTTTGCAATGCCACACAGACTTTGGAGATGAATTTTAATTTCATCACTATCTATGACCTATAATATGTGCATTAACCATAATGTATTTCCCCTTTATGAATATATTCCCAAACCTCCCTGTTCTGCTTTATTGTTTGCTCACCAATGCTCAGTGTTATTTTATTCCTCTAGCATCCTAAACACAATACAGACTCAGCCTTATTCCAAGGCAGTATTGAATTAACTCATCAAGATCCTCAGAAAAGTCCCATCAATTCAAAGGGCAGTCCAAAGATTCCACATGTGACAAATGGAACAGAGACTCTTATACCAAATAGAGCTCTGGGATCCCTTCACCCCATCCTCCTCACCCTCTCGATTTCCAGGAAAACCATCAGGCCTCCTGTAGAAATGGGATCTAAAACTGTGCTCTTAAGTCAGGTGTTGGTCTCCACCTGTGCTATAAACAATAATAGTTAATGTATGTAAAGTGCTCACAAATTTCCAGATGCTTTATATGAGTAGACTCACTTAATCCTCCCAACAAAACTAAGAGGTAGGAATAAATTTTGCAGATGGAGAAACTGCTGGGGTCACATTGTCAGTAAATCAGAGTCTGGATCCAAACCGGGTGCCTGGCTTCTTGGCCCAGTGACCACTGTACTCAGCACCAGGCCCTGGGCAGGTTCTTTACAAATGATCTCACGTTGACTTCTCACCAGGACCCTGAAAGGCGCATGGTGTTTTACCACTTGATAGGTGAGGAATCCGTGGCTCAGTTAAAATGACTTTTCCAGCCTGTGGACCCAGATCTTGCCTCCAGGCCTGCTGCAGAGGCCTTGTGCCCAGAATGACTGAAACAAAGAAGGGTTTGCAGAGCTTGTCAGGGAAGTGCAGAAATTCGCATACCCAAGTGCCAAATGCTGCACACTTAACATAAATTTCATACCTGCCATCAATTTGACAGTAATGCTTTTATAATTACACATTATAAATTGTGCATGGTACTTACCTGAATTATAAAGCAATTTAAATATTATCTTGTTTAACACCTCAGTTTGGATTTGAAAGTTTTCCCAACTCGAGAATCGGAACGTGGGTCATGAATGGGCTCCTGAAGAATAAATGAAAAATGCCTGTTCACAGCCATGGATGAATCTTTGACAACTCTACCCGGAAATGAAACAAGTTATCAGTGTGATAAGCAATCTCCTAGGAAAGTAATTAACACTAGAGCGTTTCTTCTTTATTCCCACCTGTTAATTGCACCACTAAATAAACATATAGCTGACACATTCGTTACAATTCAGGCACCTGGTTGTACTGGGTGACTGTCAGAGCCTCCTGAATGATCTTCCAGGTCCAGCTTGGTCTTGCTTTGTTCAGTTCTCTGCCTCATTTCTAGAAGAATCTTCCAAAATCAGTGGATTTTTTTTCCTTGAGTATTGGTGAACACATGAGCGCAGAGTCACAGTGACTGGTCACGTGCTGACTCTCCCTTGTCCCACCTGCATTACCATCTGTGGCTGTGCCACAGATTTGGTAGCTCAAAACAACAAAATGTCCCCTCTCACCGTCCTGGAAGACAAGAGTTCAACATCAGCTTCCCTGGGCTGAAATCAAGTTGTCAGCAAGGGCTGGGCACCCTAATAAGGCTCTCAGGCAAGTTCCTTGCCCCTTCTAGCTTCTGGAGGCTGCTGGCCCTCCCTAGCTTGTGGCTGCATCAGTCCAATCTCTGCCTCTGTCTTCACATTGCCTCTTCCTCTTCTGTGTGTATTACGTTTCCTCTCTGCTTCCCTCTTACAAGGACACTTGTGATTGGAATTAAGGTCCTCTGAATAATCTAGGTTAATCTCCCTTTGTCAGAATCCTTAATCACATTTGCAAAAACTCTTTTTCCTTACAAAGTAACATGCACAGGTTCCGGGAATTAGGACCTCCTATCTTTCAGACCATGATTCAGCCTGCCATACTCTCTATGTGATTTCTTTCTTTCTTTCTTTCTTTTTTTGTGTGTCTATGTGATTTCAAGCAAATCATTTAAACTCTCGAAATTCAATTTTCTTATCTATTAAATGTGTACAACAAAAGTATCTATTTCATAGGGTTGCTTGAAGCTCACGTGAGATAATTTACATAAAGCACTTAGCATCGTGCTTGGCAAAAAAAAATATAAATTTTCAATCAGTAATAGCTCTTCTGTTTTTCTATGCAAAGATTTCAGTATCTTTCCATCACTTTTTGTCTAAATCTCTTCGTCTTGAAATCTGGTATGTCCATGATCTGGCCCCAACAGTTTTTTCAACCTTTTCTTTTACTGATTTCTTCATAGATCTTCTATTCTAGCCAGATTTGTTCTAACTAGCTTCTCTGCCTAGTTTTCTTGATTCTCTTCTCTGGGCCTCTATTCTCTGTTTTTCCTCTCTGCAATACTTGATCCTTTCCTCTTTGCTTGTCCAAATACTGTCTGTCCTGCTAGGACTGGATCAGCTACATTTTCTTCTTGAACGCTCCCCCAGCCAAACCAATCCAGGGTAGCCACTCCCTTTGGGGACTGTCAGTACCACTCTGGGAAGGCTTTATCAACTCGTACCACGATAGCTGGACACTTTTACACCTTGCTGCATACAAATGCATGCTAGGTGCCAAGTGCACAGCAACGATGCAGAAACCAGAAAGGGAGAGAATTCAAGGAAGTCAGAGCTGGACTCGAAGACTAGATTCACATCTTATCTCCTTAGACCAGAAACAGAATAGAAATAGCAGGCAGTGAGTGTGCCTAAAGCTGCAGGCCTCCTGAGGCTCCAGCAGAGAGCAGGCGGTGGTGGCTGAGAGCCCGGCTTCTGTGGGGTCATAAGGAATAATAGCAGTCTCCCTACAGGATGGAGATCGGGACCAGGCTCAATGCTCAGAGGCTGGACTGGAGGATTTTGCTACTAAAATCTGCTGCCAACTCCTGCCTGGTCTGGATGGGGACCCAAGGCACTGGGTGAAGACAACTTCTAGACAGAAGTGAGTACAGACTGAGAAAGAGTGAGATAAATGGAAAAGAACCCTTCCACATAAAATAAGCCAGCAAATAAAAATTCCTTAACACATGAAGACACCAAATGCTAAAAAAGACAGCCAACAAAACAACTAAAACATATACCATTCCAGACAACTAAATTTACATAATAGTACAAGAGGGACTAAAGTATGTTCTGGATGTATGAAGAAATAAACAAGACAATCAGATAAAAAATAGGAAGAAGTTTTTTTTTCAAAAAGAATAGAAAAGCTGAAACAAGAACAGTGAGCTATAAAGAAGAACAAATTATAAACTTTGGTTAAATAAAATGCAAAACCTCAGAGCACTGATAAACTTTAAACCAGAACATTGAAGGAGAGATTAGCAATAGAAATCTATTACTAGATTAGGAGATGGATCCCAAATTGAAAAGATTAATGATATAAATTCCACCCCAGCACACTGTGGACAAAAACTGGAGAACATTACAGAAAACAAGAAAATATGTAGGACAACCAGAGAGAAAGGGCAGATTGCCACAGAGCAATAGTTGGGTTGACAGTGGAATACCAGCACTAAGAGATGCATGACAATGGGTCAGTGTCTCAAACTTGCCAAGAAAAAATAAAACTGACTACCTAACATTTTATACACAGCTAAAATATCATTCAAGAGTGAGGGAAAAATAAAGATATACAAAAATTAAAAGAGTTTCCAACTCTGGGTAAAATTGCTGTTAAAGTAAGTACATCAGCAACAACAAACCCAAAGCTGAGACTGAGAGACCAGATATAATGGCAAGTCCCCAAACTGACAAAATGCTAGTAAAACTTATTAACTATTGACTGCTTTAAGAAAATGTAAAACAAAACAAAACAAAACAAAACAAAAAAAACAACAAAAAACCTAAAACTCTAGACAACAATGACAGGATACTAGAGTTTTCGATGCTCAGCTAAAGCTTTGTTTTAATTGGGAGAAGGATAAAAATACTGAATCTGGATTTTTCCTACATCAAACCATGCTGAAAGATTTGCAAAAAGGGTGGAGATGGAAAATATGTGTCCCAGGCAAATATTAAGCTAAAGAAAACTTATGTGGCAATAGAATATCAGACCAAAAATAACATTAATAGAGAAAGGAGAGACACATGATAATAAGAAGCAGAATCTACAAAAGTGACATAAAAATTAAGATCTTATATTGACCTCACAATATAATCTGAACTATAAAGAGCAAAAGTTAACAGAATTACAAGAAAACTTGACAAATCCATTAAGTAGGAGGTCATACTCCTAACAAACTAATAGATCAAATAGACAAAAAAAATATTGAAGATACAGGGTTTTTTTTAATTAAGTTTTTTATTTTCATTCCTGTACAGTGTATAATATAATGACTCAGGTGTATAATATAGTGACTCAATAATTCTGTACACTACTCAGGGCTCATCAGGATAAGTGTCCTCTTAATCCCCATCATCTATTTCCCTCAACCCCCCACCCTCCTCCCCTCTGGTAACCATCAGTTTGTTCTCTATAGTTAAGAGTCTGTTTCTTGGTTCTCTTTCTCTCTCTCTCTTCTTTGCTCATTTGTTTTCTTAAATTCCACATATGAGTGAAATCCTATGGTATTTGTCTCTCTCTGACTTACTTCATATATATATATATGCCACATTTTCTTTATAAAGTATGGAGATTCCTCAAAAAGTCCTGCATCAAGAGTCATTCCATCATATAGATAGATAGATAGATAGATAGATAGATAGATGTAGATATATGATATATATAGACATCATATATAGAGAAAGGATCTAAAATCCTATATATATATATCTATATCTATATATATATATCTATATATATCTTATCCATCATATATATAGATGATATCTATCTATCTATCTATCCCCACACATCTTTATCAATTTATCTGTCAGTGGACACTTGGACAGCTTCTATAATCTGGCTATTGTAAATAATGCTGCTATAAACACAGGGGTGCATGTGTCCCTTTGAATTAACATTTTTGTATTTTGGGGGTAAATACCCAGTCGTGCAATTACTGGTTAATAGGGTAGTCCTATTTTTAACTTTTTGAGGAATCTCCATACTGTTTTCCAGAATGTCTACACCAGTCTGCATTCCTACCAATAGTGCAAGAGGGTTCCTTTTTCTCCACATCCTTGCCAATACTTGTTGTTTCTTGTGTTTTTTATTTTAGCCATTCTGACGGGTGTGAGGTGATATCTCATTTTAGGTTTGATTTGCATTTCCCTGATGATGAATGATGTTGAGCATCGTTTCATGTGCCTGTTGACCATCTGGATGTCTTCTTTGGGAAATGTCTGTTCATGTCTTCTGCCCATTTTTTAATTGAATTACTTGTTTTTGGGTGTTGAGTTGTATCAGTTCTTTATGTATTTTGGATACTAGCCTTTTATCATATATGTAAATATCTTCTCCCATTCCATAGGTTGCCTTTTAGCTTTGTTGATTATTTCCTTTGCTGTGCAGAAACTTTTTATTTTTATGTAGTCCTAATAGTTTATTTTATTTCCCTTGCCTCAGAAGACATATCTTTAAAAATGTTGTTAGGGCCAATGTCAGAGAAATTACTGCCTGTGCTCTCTTCTAGGATTTTTATGGTTTTATGGGTTTTGGTCTCATTTTTAGGTCTTTAATCCATGTTGAGTTTATTTTTCTGCATGGTGTAAGAAAATGGTCTGGTTTCACTCTTTTGCATGTAGCTGTTCAGTTTCCCCAATACTAGTTGTTGAAGAGACTGTCTTTTTCCCAATGCATATTCTTTCCTCCTTTGTTGAAGATAAATTGACAATATGATTGTGGGTTTATATAGGTTGTTTTAAGGAACAAGATTAAAAGGTGAGTTTTGACCTATAGATCAAATCTCTACACCCAACAGACAGAAAATATACATTCTTCTCTAGGAGTCATAGAACATCTACAACATTGACCATGAAGAATATTAAAATCTCAACAAATTTCAAAGAATCTATATTATTTAAGCCATATTCTCTAGGTATAATACAACTAAAAAGATACTGTTGTAAATGAATTCATAATTCATAAACTAAAGCTAAAGAGATTGAAAATAAATGTAAGTCATTCAGTTTAAGAATCAGAAAAAGAATGGAGTAAACCCAACAAAAACAGAAAGAAGGAAATAAATAAAATAGCAAAGATTAATGAAGTTGATATCAAAGAAACAGAGATCTGCAAAGCCAAAACCTAGTTCTTTGAAATGGCTAATAGACAAATTTTTACCATGAGGGCACAGGAAAAAAGGTATAAATAAACAATAATAGGAATAAAAAGGGGAGTATAACAGATATTTTGTCATAACTTGTTATAAACAAGTTATGCTAATTATTTGAAACATAATTGAAAGGAATAATCTACTAGAAAAATAAAAATTACCAAAATCAGAAACCCCTAATAAACCAATAGGCATTAAAGAAAATCAAAGTCATCAAAAGCTGCCCCCACCCCGAAAAAGGGAAAACATAATCCAGCCCGCTGTACAATTTTTTCTAAATTTTCAAAGATTGTCCCTTTTTCTCATACAAACTATTCCAGAGAATCAAAAAAGAGGAAATCAAGAAGAAGATGGAATGACTCTTGATGCAGGACTGGAGAGTTTGGTCCAAGAAAGAAAACTACAGACCAGTCTTTATGTTTGAATATAAATGCAAAAATCCTCAATAACCTATCATTAAGTCAAAAAGCTAATAATGCACCACGACCAAGTAGGGTTATCCTTGGAACAGAAGTCTGGTTCAATATTGGAATATTTATTATTATAATTTAACATAGTAACTAATTAAAAGGGGGAAATTATTTTAACATGTAGAAAGAAATATTTGTTAAAAGTAATTCTCAGACCCCTGATATGATGTTTTGAGAACAGTACTCCTGTAGCGTTTTCCCCATAAAAACATAACCCCATTCATGATGAGAAAACGATCAGATAAATCTAATTTGAGGAAATTCTGCCAAATACCTGATCAATTCAGATGATGAAAAACAAGGAAAGACTAAGAATCTGTCTCAGGGTCAAGGAGACTTTGGAGAAAGTGATGACTCAAGTCAATATTGTGTCCTGATGGGTCCTTGAATTCGGTGAGGACATTCATGGGCAAACTGGTGATATACAAATAAAATCTAGAGTGAAGTCAGTAGTAATGGATCAGTGTTGGCTTCTTAGTTTTGACATACATAAGAAGGTAATATAAGATGTTCACCATCGGGGAAACTGGCTGGGAACTGTCTGTACTATCTTTGCAATTTCCCTGTACATCTAAAATTACTCCAAAATTAAAAAGTTTATTTAAAGGGAAAAAAAAACAAACCTCAAAACCTGCTCAGTATGAAAAGTCTTTGCAAACCACAAAGAGAAAGGAGGTTCCTTGCTTGGTACAGCAGCTGCGGGCCCCCCCTATGTCCCGCCAGCCTGGGAGCTGTGGGCAGCCATGGAGGGTACCCCCTAGCAGCACTCCCACCTGTAGAGAGAGAACTGGGGCCGAGCTGTGGAGCAGGAACTGGAGGCAACCAGGCCAGGTGGGAGCAGAGTGAAGGGATCCAACCTGAGAGACAAAAGGGGAGGAACCAACAGGTGCCCTCTGCAGGCAGGGGTGAGGGGGAGCCAGGAGACTTTCCACCCGAGAACCATGCCCTCAGGCATGTGGGGAGTGTAGGGCAGAGATTCCCAGAGAGGAAGGAAAGGCCAGAAGGCAGGCTGGGGCTTGCTGAGGACTGAGATTTGTGAGTGGGCATTCCTAGAAAGTAATTGCATTTTTTTTTTTTAGAAAAGTAGCTTTTAAATCTTTTGATTGATCATGCACTCCATCAGTTAAAATCTGTTCATGAAAAATGAACGTACAACACACATGTACATATAATATGTTTTATATATTATGTACATTACTGTGATAACATAGAATAGTAATAGATAATGTCAGATGTACTATGTATTATAATATACAGGTTACTGAACTAACATTTGCATAATATAAACACAAAAATAAAAATTGTAAAGGATGATGTCAAAAGAAAATATGAATGTAGGTATTTTTCTTCCTGCACCCTGTTGGTTTAGTGAATTTGAGGCAATAAGATCAGATACAGATTTAAAGTCTGGGGAGTTGGTCTGGCAGAGGTGCAAAGAGTGGGGTCCCTACCAACCTCCTTCCCTCCTCCCCTCTGCATCCTACTAGAGTTGAAAGGTAATCGATGCTTCCCATCAGCTCTGAGCTTTACCGCTCTTGATGCTGTATCTCAAGGGTTTCTGGCTTGGTGACCACTGGCCCTCCCCACCTTCCAGGAGAGACAATTCATGAAAAGAACCCAGAATCTGGAGTCTGAAGGCTGGTGTTTGAGTCTGGTCTTCATCTATTTTATCGTATGATCTGAGATAAATTACTCTACATTCTGAGCCTTGGTCTTCTAATCCATAAACTGGGGATTATATACTTTTTGGGCATGTGTGTTAAATATATATAATATATGTTAAATAATGTAAACATCACATGTATATAATATGTATTTTTTACATACAGAGTTTATGTAAATATATATTAAGGACTAAATGCAGCACTGTATTTGAAAGTGATTTGTGAGCTAAAATCAGCATTTCTTATGACGCCAGGAACTATCCCAGCATTATCTGTGGTTGCTTCTGTAGAACAGTCCTGGCCGTGCAGTCTGCATTCTCTGTCTACGCTTCCACAGACACTGTGTATCACCACCTTGGCTCTAGAAGCAGCTCTGACTGACTTTTCACAATCATTAGGTTACCTTTTTCTGTCCCTTCTAGAGCGCTGGTTTTTAACTAGGAGAGATTTTCCCTCCCAGGGCACACTTGAAGATGTCTGGGGAGTTTTCGTTGTCACAGGTGAGGGTAGAGGGACCGCAGCGGCGTGTGGGGGGCGGAGACCAGGGATGTGGCTACACATCTTACAAGGCACAGGACAGTCACACAACAGGGAGTTTAAAGTGACAATAGTGCCCGAGTTGACACCTTTCCTTGAATTGTTCATCTGTCCTCCAAGCCTATGCTCCCACGAGGAATCTGAATGTGTGTGTGTGGGAGGCAGAAAGGCACTGAGGGGGTAAAGGGTTTGGTAGTTTTGGTTTCTGTTAGAGGACACTTCCGGGCATGGGCACGAGGCCCTGGCCCGGCCCTGGGTGCTGTGCACAGAGCATCCTGACACCTACTGGCTGTGAGGCAGGAGCTTGTCCCGCGGGGCAAGATGATGGAGAAGGAGGACGGCGTGTGCTCTGCCTTCACCTAGCGATGTTACCTTTTTAACATGCATGAACTCTCTGTTGGTGAAAACCTTATAATTACTGAATTGCAATCTTACATAAATAACAGTAACATTTTACTGCTTTTCCTTCCACTATTTTTTTTCCCTCCCTTCTGTTTAGTTCTCTAACTCTTCAAACTTGCAGATACTCTGACATTTCTGTGAAGTCAAAAAATCCCTATGTGCCAGATCATCTTAGGTTCTTCTCCTTCTTCCTTTCCCAAGTGTGTGTGTAGCACCCATCTGTGACCAGGAGATGCCATCCACAACTTTGACCCTATTGCTGCAATCCCAAGACGCGGTCTTTGCCACCATTTCCTGACCGCAGCAGAATCATCAGTTACCAAAGGCAACAGGGATACTTTCATTCCTGTCCTCGGTCACTTACCCTGATGCATCCTGTTGATTTCTCAAAACAGAAAGCGAGTTGATCATCGGAATTGTGAATTATTCCGTCTAATGGCATGGAAATTAATAAAGCAAAGTCGTGAGACGACCATCTGTTTCAAAGTTATCTACTTGTAGATGTTTATCAAGCTAAGAAACTCCCCATATGTGTAACATATTGTCTGAAGAAAAGGAAATCTCAACTTCTTTCTGGAAAATCCTGACCTTGTACATTATGTTTTCTAGTATCTTGTTCGGGCACCTTCTCTAGTCTACAGGCGAATCCAATGGCTGCTTCCTATCTCTCTCGCTTAGTTTTTCATACTAGTAATTCTGAATGAATTCTGTTTACATAAGGTGTTCAACCTCATTCTACAAAAGGTCTGAAAACCTCTTTTAAGTCCAATCTGTTCTTGTGTTTGCCTTACAGACTAACCTGTTCTTAAAATGCCTCTTCAGAAATGATACACTTGAATTTTTCTCGTTGTGGCTTTTGTCCAAACATGTCTCATTGCTTTGGAGATAATATTCCATTCATTTTCGCAATATTCCTCTGAAAATGTAGACAATATTATGCCAACTTGCACGTGGTCAAACTACAGCTTATGGGGGGGTGATTAACTCTCTCCCCTGCTGTCAGCCCCTGGAATGTAATTCTCTTTTGAACATCATTTGCACATAGCTGAATACCCCCTGGGAAGCTCACTCTCCACTCCCGAGATAATTACTGGAGAGCGTCTTGTCTTCCTTCATTTGCCTGTAGGTTTCGTATCCATGTCTGATCGGTGTGAGTGCAGTGTATGGAATTATGAGAGTGTTTAAGGCTCAAATAAAAGGAAGGACTATGAGCATTACAAATGGGTGTGTTGTGTAATATATTATTTAAGCACACCTGTATATTTCTTGAATAGAGAAAAATGAAAATTTGGCACTTAATAGGGTAGTAGTGGTATATTTATGGTCTCCATGCTTTACTTATTTAATCCTCATGACAATCTCAGTATGTAGACAGGATTGATACTCCCAATTTAGAGATGAGTAAAGTGAGACTCAGAGAGGTTTGGTTGCTAACCTGGTATCTATACTAAGGAATAGAGTACTTCCCACCCAACTGGGATGCATATGGCAGTTCTTCCCATTGTCTCTTAATTCATTCTTTTCTCTTCCCTCTGGAACATTTTCCCTAAGACTCTACTAACCAACCTTCCTCCATGTCCACCTCTGAGGCTTCAGATATCTAATTTCCCTAAAACTCAGCTTTTATCACATTCCGCCCTTACTTGAAAATCACCAATACGTATCAACTGTCCCTGTGAAGTAATAAATATAATAGGTCTCTGCCCCCCAGTTCCTGACACGGAGCTTCTAAAACCCTTGTAATGTCCTGGGCGATAGGAGAGCCTTTGGCTATATAATGAGGCTATTCTTGGTGGGCTCCTGAGTAGCTTCAGGATGGGGACCAAGAAGCTTGCAACTTTCAGCCCCACCCCCCAATCTCCAGAAAGAAGAGAGCAGCTGGAGAATGAGTTAATAATCGATCATGCCTGTGTGATGAAGGTTCCATAAAACCCTGCAAGTACAGGGTTTGGACAGCTTCCAGGTGGGCGAACACATCCACGTGCAGGGACAGGGATGCTCCCAGTGTCAGAAGCATTGTGAGTGTGAACAGTAGGAGAGAGACATGAGAGTTTTCTCTCTTGTGGCCTCTCAAAAGGAAATAAAAAAATATTTGGCATATCCGTGAAGGCCTATCGTAACATAATTCAAAAATCATTCTCCTAGACTGTCCTCTCACACAAAATTTTTGTTCTCCACACTGGTCTGTTGGCTGTCCCTGAGGATGCTGTACCCTTCCCAGCCTCAGGGCACACCATCACCCCATGCGCCATGCCCCCCTCTCTGCAGAATCAAACCCTGGAAGCCCCTCAAGGCCTAGCTGCACACCTCTCCTCTGGAGGGCCTTTCTTTAGCAACGGTAGTGGAAGCAGCTTCACACCTGCATTTAAAACTCATCGCCGCCTGCTCCTAAGCATCTGATGCATCTTTTATCCCCTCTGATGCCCAGTGCAATGCCTGCTACATGGAAGAGATTTGGTTACTATTCTTTGCCTGGTTGATACCACCAAAAATACTAAATTAAGCAGAAAATCTACCCTTGGGGGAAAAGAAGAATGCTTAACTGCTGTCCACCTGCAGAAATGTAAGAAATTTGGCCTGAGTCATAGACTATCACAACATGAAGGGTGTTACTCTCACCAGACTTTTTTTTTAATGCTGTTTATTAGCAACCTGAGTGTTTTGAGTTTGGCTTCTAGGGCCACGAGAGGCCGACTTTTGAGGGTAGTTTTCATTGGAATCACCTCTGTACCCCCCCCCCCGGGGTACTTAGGACAGTGTCTGACATATATCATGCACTTTGTGACTATTTTTAAAAATTTTTTTTCATTATACAGCATATTTAAAATGATATACTAAGGGACAGATCCAGTGCAAATTTTCCCTTAAAAGATCATTATCCTGAGCATGGTAGAATGTGTACAAGCGAAATCAGGCCATCACAAGCTTGTCAGCATCTCACATAGAAACTATTTCGTGTCTGGCCAGAAAGCTGTGTCCAAGCCCACCACCTTCTCTGGAGAGCACCCCACT
The DNA here is from genome assembly GCF_011800145.1 of Mirounga leonina. Classification (NCBI taxonomy): domain Eukaryota; kingdom Metazoa; phylum Chordata; class Mammalia; order Carnivora; family Phocidae; genus Mirounga; species Mirounga leonina. Next base: position 6,720,039 of record NW_023270812.1, read on the forward strand.
TTCTGGAAGAATAGGGCGATAGCACCTCAAAACCCACACAGTCCTCTGAAGGTTCAAATGACCGCATAGCCCACACTTAAATCGAGTATGACATTCAGAATGTGGAAAATAAATTCCAGGGGTACAGTTTTCCTTTGCAAAGCAGCCGTCTTCCCTCTAAGTCTTTTCTATCCGGTTTCCGCTTTGCATGTTATTTGTGTTTGAGACGGAGCACAGAGAATGCCAGGCACCTGCTAACACTGAAAATATTTTATACTCTCAATGATTCGGTCGGTCTGTGCCTTTCATTGTAATGAGAGATTCCAGAATCACTGATAGAAAGATAACAGATTCGGCACCAAACCCTAACTGGCTGGTACACAACTGATCAGTGATTATGCACAGTGTTCTTGTAGAAGTGAATGAGTGTTTTGTGGAAACTCTATGGCAGGAACAAATGTCCCCGGTGTCATATTGACAACAGCCAAGCTCTGCTGGTGGAAACTGGATCTGCTCTGAAGGAAGGCTCTCCAACCCCGCCTACCGCCCGGTTGGCGTCCTTCCCCTCCTCAAAGCTCGGCCTCTGCAGCCTCCCACCCCTGCCACAGGCCCATGAACCCTGCCACCCCCTCCCCTCAGCCCTGCCCCCTCTCTCCTCCCACCCCAGAGGCATCTGGCTCCTCACCTCCACCTCCCCCAGGAGGAGGCCGCTGGGCCCTGGAGCCTCCTGCTTGCTCACGCCTGTAGCATTCCTCGCTCCTTGACCCACCTGCACTCCCAAGTCTCCATTCCGAAAATCTGACGAGTGAAAAGCCACAAAGCCTTCCCTGCTTCCTCACTTCTTCCCTGCGGAACTTCTTGAGAACCATCTTCTTAGGAAACCTCCATTTGCACTTGCCATTGCTTCTCATTCCACCTTGAGCTAAATGTTTTCCTAAAACTTCTCTCAGTGCAGCCTGTTGCCTGCTTGTTCCCAGACCCTCAGTTCTTTCCTTCCCTGGCACCTTGACATCCTCTAACTTTTTCACTGCATCCTCCACCGAGGCTCGTGGCCTCATATCTGGGGAGTCCAGCTGCCTGATTCATCCCCTCCTGTCTACTCTTGCCCTTCTCCTTCACCAGGCTGGCCTCCTCCCCTCCCTCACACTGCCCCTGGGCATTCACATCCATCAAACAGCTGATAACACCCAGACCCACTGGAGTTCTAGAAGATTCCACACCTCCTGCCCGCCTGCAGGCACCTGTCCCAACATGTCTAAAATGTTCCCTCTCCTGTGTTCCCACCTGGAACCAACAGTTACCAGAAAACTCTGCCTCTTTTCCATTTCTCCAGAAGATGCAGGGACATCAGACTCCGCCCTCCCTGGGACTCCCCAGTCTCCGCGGATCACAAAATTTTAAATTGTGAAATTTTTCATTTCCCCTAAGTCTCTTTCTAGTTATGCCTTACTTTAATCCCTCATTGTTACCTGCCTATCTCAGTGGTTTTCTAACTGGATTTCCAGCGACAGGCCTTCACCTCCCTGGCCCGCTCCCTGGCCCCCGCCTCCCTGGCCCCACACACTGACAATGACAATGTCTTTCAAACTATTCAGGATTCCAGGCTAGCCCACTATCTTGTAGGCACTGCAGGCCCACCACCTCTTTGCGACATTGCTCACGTTGCTCAATCTCTCCGTGCCTCGGTTTACTACCTATACAAGGGGAAGAGTAATAGTAACTACCTCACAGGTTGTTGGGAGGATTAAATAAATTAACCTCAGCCCTGCCTGAGGACATGCCTCAGGAGCTGAGTCAGAGTGAGACCTGAGTCCGGGTCAGCACTGTGGCCAATCCTTAGTAGGACATTTGGTGCATGTCACCGTCTGACCCCCATCTTCCTTGCCAGCCTGTTGTCCCTCTGTGCCCTTTGCCCTCTTGCTCCATCTCCTTGCCTTCTCTGCCAAGACTGTCCTCTCTCCTGGGCTCCAACAGACATACTTCAAGGGCAACTGAGTATCACCTTCTTCAAGGAGTATCCCAGGCTCACATCACCCTTCTCTCCTCCCAGAAAGCAAGAAACTAGCAGAATTATTTGTTCCCTCTGGGTTCCTATTAGCACTTCAGTCATGATTTTTTCCTTTTTTTTTTTCGGTCATGATTTTAATCCAACAATTATAACAATATGTTATCATTCCATCCGCTTGGTAGGGACCTCCCTGACTGTTGGAATCTGGACGCCTCCGTCTTAAAATTTCATAGCCCTTTAAATTCCCTAACCCAGCAAATGGTATGCAGTGGGTCATAAATAAATATTGGATGAGTTAATTTTTTAAATTGTAATTTAGTGAAAATCAGGGCCAAGGATGATGTTTTTGTGCTGGGTTTAGATTATATCAGTATTGGTTGGGGGCGTCTGTTCTGCCCTGAAACTTTAGAACCAGTTTCAGATCTTTTCTTAAAATAATGATTTTTAAAGTAAAATATCTTCTATAAGATTTGGATGTATCACATTGTTTTACTTTCTATGAGAAAGCTTCAGTAAATAATATTTGGATTTTTAAAAAATTTCGGCATCCCAGAAAAGACATGAAAACTGAAAAAATGCTCAACTGGCTTTAACATAACTGTAATTTGATAAATATTTTGGATGTTTATTTGCAAAAGGATATAAAGAATCTTTATTTTAAAGACTTGTTTGGTGGAGTTGAAATGTCACCATTGTACTCCGCTAGAATGAAACATTTGTTGTGCTGGGTGGTTTTGTGTGTGTGTGTGGTTTTTTTTTTTTTAATTCCTTGCTCTTTAGACTGTTGTTTAAATCTTTTTTTTTTTTTTTTAATGTGTTACCAAAGAGAAAATGTGATAGCAAATTCCATACTGTAGAATGGTATGCCCTCCCCACCCCCACCAACACACACACAATGATGTCTGAGTATGTTCTGATCCGTATCCACTGGGTTTTGTTCCAAGCCTGAAAAAGACAGCCTCCCACTGAGCAAATCAGCCCTCCAAAGGATGTGTTTTTCTTTGGTGTTCCTGCAAATTAGCACATATCTGTGCTGTGTTGTATGGTATTTCAGAGAGGCATTTTATTATTTATCTAAATAGGAAAATGCACAGAAGGTATGGTTTGCTTCTTCCAGATACAATTCTTTCTCCTCTATTTAAATCAGCATCAGTGGGCACGGATTCAGTCCCAGGAGTGACTTGATTTGGAAAATCATGAATATAATTTGAGTCTGTCCACAAAACCTCACCCTTTGGTCTGAGAAAAATGATGTACATAGCCTTAATTTTTTTTAACTTCATGTAAATATTCAAAACTATAAATCCAGGATGAAGTATGAGATGAAATCGATGTGTTAGAAATCTACAGATATGTCGTATAACAATATTCTTCCTTATAAATGCTTAGAGAGTCATTTATACTTTTCAGCCCTTAAAATCTATGCCCAAATATTTCTTCTAAAATTAGCTGTTTTTCTTCTGCCTTTAATTTCGGTTTGTTTGGTTTAATGATAGCTACTGAATGTAAATGCCCTTTACGATGGCACTTTCCAGCTGTGTGCAGAACTTTATATTTAAGTACCAATTTGTGAGGAAAGAATGCTTCCAGCTCAATTGTCATCAGCATTAGAGGTTTTAGCAATTGCCAATTATTTTCCTAAATTACCTATTTTAATTAAGTAAAATATTGTGAATTTAAGATTATGAAATGTTCAACTATTATTTCATCTCTAACTAATTAGTGCAAGAAAGAAGAAATAATATTTGGTGACAGTAAGTGGCTATTTATAGAAAAAATGCTTCTGTTGCTTCCAATGCCTTCATTTAAGGAAAGAAGTAGGAACTCTTCGTGAAATCCCACCACATAGAGCATGTTCGCTGGAGTACATACTCGACTGATCATTTGTTCTAATGTGTATATTCATTAGAGCCAAAATGTGGAGGATGGGGCAGGGGGCTATCTCCTCTGCCTGTTTACACCTGTGTAGATCCCCCCACACTTAAAAGGACCTATTTCCATTTCACAGTCAGCGGACAGGAGCCAAGTCTAGAATTTAGGAAGGGCCTTGATCATAACTGTGGATACGACAGGGTCCGTGGTTTGGTTTTGGAATTTCAATCCCTGACTTACCGCTGGACCCACACTCTACTCAGGATGAGAGTTTATTAACGGCTGTGTGCAGACCAGGGAAAATTGGCTCCCAAGCCCATCTGCCCAGCAGTTTACCACGACGTTAGAAGACATCAAAAGCTACTACTAACTGACATTGGCAACTAACTGGCATGCAAAAAAACTTTCTTTTATGTTTTAGATCAGACTAGCCCCCTCCCCCACCCTGCAAACTGTTGGGTCGAGACGGAGAGCACACCCACAGCTCTCTTCCTACCCTGCATACCAGGGGACGGTGGTGAGCTCCAGAGGGGACAAGGGCTAGTCAAGAACCCTGCTTGGCTGCTTCAGGGCACAGCCAGCATTCTGCAGTCTAGCGAGCGAATTATGCACTCTTGATGAGATCATTAGAGGACAATAAAGGAAAATGGAAACAATTTGCAGTATGTGTGGACAAATTTCCATATAGAATAATTTTTGTTTGTATTTCAGTGTTGGGTAGAAACTTTCTATCCTGAGGAAAGGTTGTCTGTTTGTTTTTTATCTTCAGATTGAAACTTATCCTCTAAGCACAAAAGTATAGTTAGGAATTTTTATTCTTTATGGCCAACCTAGGTGATATTGAGTGTTTGCATTTCCGATCTGGTAATGGAGTGGTGCCCCCACCCAGAAAAAGGGGAGAAGAAACCCTGGATTCTCACCACTGCATTTTCAGAGTGCCTGTTTCACCTACCCACCTGATGCTGGAAACAATTAAATCAGGAGATTTATACTTTACATATATTTTTCTTAAAATACTACTCTCGGGATGCCTGCATGGCTCAGTCGGTTAAACGTCTACCTTGGGCTCAGGTCATGGTCCCAGGGTCTTGGGATTGAGTTCCTCATTGGGCTCCCTGCTCAGCGGGGAGCCTGCTTCGACCTCTCCTGCTGCTTGTGTGTGCTCTCTCCCTCTCTTCCTCTCTGGCAAATAAGTAAATAAAATCTAAAAAAAATTAAAAAATAAAAATAAAATACCACTCTCGTTTTGTTTTCCAATGTATTCAACATGCAATTTTAGGTAATATATTTTAAAACACAGAAATAATTTTATCATTATTTCTAGCATAATCATGTAAATTCTTGGAGTTTCTAAAAGAGAAATTTTTTACATCAGTCTAGAGCCCATGTTATGCAACAGTTTGAAGCATCTAAAACCCTGGGGCACCTGGGTGGCTCGGTCAGTTAAGCATCGGACTCTTGATTTCGACTCAGGTCGTGATGTCAGGATTGTGGGATGGAATCCCCTGTAGGGCTCCATACTCAGCAGGGAGTCTGCTTGAGATACACTGTCTCTCTCCAGCCCCCCCGACCCCCCCCAGCTCACGTGCTCTCTAAATAAATAAATAAATAAATAAATACATAAATACATAAATACATAAAATCTTCAAAAAAATCATACAGGCAAACTGGGTGGATAGCTCAATGAAGTACAATGGAAGCCAATAAAGACAAATGCAAACTACCATCTCAAACAGTAATCCTCCTCTAAATACAAAAGAAGAAAGAAAACCAATTAGATCTAGTGTCAGGGGAGAGATGAGGAGGTATTTGTAAATGAAAACTGAGTACAATTGGGAAAATAGCCAACTGTTGAGCGTGAGATGCATGGAATTAATTCTTCCTCAAAACGGAAATCTTTCAGCTGCAATATCGGACTCCGGAGGATGAAGTTAGGAAGGAGGAAAGAAATGATTACCAACCATGGGCAGAAACTGAAAGATGCCAGCCTCTAGGTAGAAGAACTGTGTTATTTCGCACTCCGTGGTGATGCATCTCTAAGGGAAGGTGGGCATTGAGCACGAGCTCGAGAACAGAGCATTTTAACGTCTCCTCTTCCCCTTGTGGATGTCCCGAGATCCCTGGAGAGTGGGCGGAGCGAATTGTTGAGTGCTGGCTCTGGGACAGCAGTGGGGTCAGCACTCCGTGGATGGTGGTGCCCTGAGCAGTCAGCCCCGCACAGTCTGGGCGAAGGTGGGCTGAGCGACGCGACAGCTGCATGAGCCTGGGCTTGCTGGCCAAGCAGAAAGGTCAGAGAGAAAACAGGATAAGCACCCCCAGTGTCATTAGAAGATGCTCTTGTAGGTCCTCTGTGCTCATTTGTTGTGCAGGGAACATGAGAAAAATGGTCAGCAACCTAGATATTTAGGTTAAACATGAGAAAGACCATTTTGACAGCTCAGGGAAATACTCTGACAGTTCATCTTAAAAGGTTATGGACTCTTCCTCATTTGTAGCATGTGAGACCACGTGAGGTGGACTTCTGGAGGAGGCAGACCAAAGGATCATAAACCATAGTGGGACAAAAGGAATTTAAAAAGCCACACTGGTTTGCTGGAAATCACTTCACTCTGGGTCTGGATATTGCTTCTAGGCTTGCTAGATTTAGCAAATTAAAATATGGGATGTCCCACTAATCTGAATCTCAGATGAATAACAAATGAGTTTTTTTAGTGTAAGTATGTGTCATGCAATATTTAGGACATACCTATACCAAAACACTTTTTATTGTTTATCTGAAATGTAAAGTTCACTGGGCATCCTGTGTTTTCTCTGGCAGCCACAGTAGAGCCAGCCTGTCTCATACATACGCGGTCCGTGTCCTATGGTCCTGTGTGCTACACGCCAAAACTGTCACATCAGTAAATCAAGCCCAAAGTTCCCATCTTTGGAACACTGGAAGTTACTAGACGTAATTACTACCCCAGCCAGGATAAGTTAAAGAAATTAATGTGAAATTAATAGGATTATATATATCATTATCGATAATGCAAAATGATTGACTCTGGCCTCCAAAGCTCACACCCCTAGATTATTGAATTAACTAGTACCCCTTGCTTTACCCCCTCACCTCTATTTTACATGAAGCTCCCAAATCAACTGGTGCAGAACCTGTTTTCTTAATGTGACTTCCCTGCTTTACGAACTTCAGTGAAAGTCCAAATTGGCATAAAAGACTCTTTCCGATCCCCCTTCCCAAACACGTTTCCGCTTCCTTTGCCCCTGACTCCTGCCCTGTGCTAGAAAGTGATAGATTTGGCTAGTGAGGAAGAGGCATAACTAGTATAATGACCTGAAACATTAGAAGGACAAGAGAGGCATCCAATAAAGACAGTGGGCAATTCCACCTCGCGGGGCCGGGAGAGCGCGCTCGGGGGGGGGGGGGATGGCATTCAGATTGTGCTTTGAAGAACAAGTTAAATCTGGATACAGGAAGATGGGGAAGGAAAAGCAGGGCAGGCTAAGGAGCCAGGCCTGGAGATGGGGACGCATCTTTTGTGTCTAAGAATGATGAGGGGTGCTGATCACCTGACTGCAAGACGATGCCCAGATTCAAGGAGATATTGACCTTTCTGCAATCTAGAGAAACTTTTTGAGTACTGTGGCATAATTAGAGCCATACAATAGGAAAATTTATCTGCCAGCTATTTTAAGCAACAGAAACTAGGAAGTTAAAAATATTTCTGATCTGTGACTTTAAAAATTCATTTTCAGTATCACTCTGAATCCACTCAGCTGACTCTAAATCCCATGCCCAATTCAAAAATCCTTTGCCATTTTCTGCTCTGTCCTGTCCCCAGTCCAAGCAAAGGTTATATTCCAATCCCCCTTTTTGTCCAAGCGCATTCTCTCCTTTCACCTTCTAGCTCAATCAAGCTGTTGCTAGTTCTTTGTACACCCTCTGCCATTCTGTGGCTCGTCTTCTGTTATTTCTGTCTTTCTTATTCGACCCCCTCTCTCTGGAATGTCCTCTCCCCTCTTTTCTCTTCACTTCTTTTAGGACGTCCTTCTTGAGCTGGGCCCTTCTTTTCTAGGACTCTCCTGTGCCTTTGCTCCTTAAGCCTTACAAAACCCTCCCATCCATCTGTGAGATGCCCTGGTTTTGTCTTTGGATCTTGGCTCATGCAGTCTCTCTCCCTCAGGGTTGCCAGCCATTCTTCTGGATTCAGCCATCACATGCAAGCTCATGACTCCAGAATTTCAGTTCCAGATTTCCCCCTAAACCACAGACCTATGTGTCAAACTACCTGTCTTCTCCCAAAGTCTCAAGGGTATTCCAAACCCGACGGGCTTAAAGCTAACCTCTCATCTTCCCCCAAACCGGCTCTTCCCCCTACATTGCCTTCTCCATCAACCCAGTTCGCAGATGAATCTGGGAGCCATTTTAGACTCCTTCTCTTTTCCTAAAGCATCACCTCTAGTCGGGTTAGTCACAAACCCCTCTCCGCTATCTCCTTACTACCTCCTGTATCCAGCGAATCTCTTCCTTTCCATTGCTACCACCTTGGTTAAGACTGAGGCTATGTCTCCTGCAGTTTTCCTCCAAGCCTTCTGGGCTCGTTTCCTATGGCTGCTGTAACAAGTTGACAGAGTTAGGAGTCCAAAACTGCACCAGCTTATTGTCTTATGGCTCTAGTTCAGCAATCCAACACAGTCTACTGGGCTAAAACCAAGGGTTTTGCAAAGCCGTGTTTCTTTCTGGATGCTCTAGGAGAAAATGTTTCTTTTCCTGCTACAGTTTCTATTCCTGGGCATACGGGCCCTTCCTCCATCTATAAAGCCAACAGCCTCACATCTTTCTAACTTTTCTTCCTTTGGGGCGCCTGGGTGGCTCAGTTGGTTAAGCGACTGCCTTCGGCTCAGGTCATGATCCTGGAGTCCCTGGATCGAGTCCTGCATCGGGCTCCCTGCTCGGCAGGGAGTCTGCTTCTCCCTCTGACCCTCCCCCCTCTCATGTGCTCTCTCTCATTCTCTCTCTCTCAAATAAATAAATAAAATCTTTAAAAAAAAAAAACATTAACTTTTCTTCCTTTGGCATCTTGAATGCTCCTCTTTTAAGGACCATTCTGACACTGATTACATTAGACACACCCACCTTATCCAGGATAATCTCCCCATCTCAAGGTCCTTAATTTAAGCACACCTGCAAAATTCCTTTTGCCATGTAATGTAACATGTTCACAGGTTCCAGGAATTAGGATTACTGGAATGATCTTTCTAAAACACGTCTCTTACATTACGAACTACTGCACGTAACATAAAATCCTAACTTCCTAGTTGGGCCTACAGTGCTCTCCTCCATCCCATGTCAAGTAGCACGTGATATCTAAGAAACTGTATCATGATGTTGTATGCCTCTGTGCCTTTGCTAGCGCTGCTCTCACAACCCAGAGGGTTCTTCCCTGCCAGCTTCCATGAACGTCCTCAAAGCCTTCCCAGATGTACCATTAGAGGTAGAAAAGCACACTCCCTCATTTGGGTACTTGCCCTACCTATACTCGCTTCTCTCTCGTGACCTCTCCTACTTCCCTGTTTACCTGTGAAGCCCCCTCCACCACTCGAAGGCAAGCCCCTGGCGGGTGAGAAGGTGGTCTGACTTATGATCACATCCCCAGGACTTCACACAGAGCATTATAAATGACAGTTGAGGAGTGAGTGGATGTGCTGAAGATTGTATAGCACAGATCCTGCTGATGGTATTCGTGTGTATTCCCAGCCTAACATGAGGATACTTATCCAGTGGGTTGAGAATATAAATAGTTATGTCTCAGAATTAAAAAAAGGAAACAAACTTATTTTTCACATTACTACACCACTAGTAAATTAAACCAAACCGTCAGCACTGCGTCTGAGGATGCTATCATCCCTTGTGTTCTGTCCCCCATGGTTGTGGTCCCTTAGTGTTTTATTCAAGCCACCCTTCCTGAGTGTTGAGTAACTATAGAAATTGTCATTAGATGAGAAACAAATGGAGTATAATTTACTCATCAGTTGACAATTAATGACTATTGGCAAACTCATGCACTTTATTTTTGACATTTCTATTCAGATCCAGGAATCCTATAGTTCTTGGAAAGGAATGGGAGAAAAAACATTTGTGGATTCACCTACAAAGCCTAATGGATAATATCCCTTTTATTTCCCACCATGACCATGTGAGGTAGTCATTTTAACACCCTCCATTTCATGGAGAGGCAACTGCAGCTCTGAGAGACTGAGAAACTCACCCAGTTCTTCTGGTAAATGCACGAGCCCCGACTGGACCATAGCTGGTGTCTTTCTGCCTCTAGTAAAATGAGGCTGCTCACTGTGTTAAGACCTGTACCTGCAGGGAGTGGCCACCTTAATTCATGTTCGAGCTGGGAAGAAATGGAGATTGGCTTGAGTGCAGAATTATAGCAAAAGCAGCCACTGTGAGATGGAGGAAAAGAGGAGGGTTTTAGGAACCTGCTTGTGCATGCCTGGTTGGAGTGAACCACTAAACCCCTTTCACCCCTCATTACTTGTGTCTTAGGATGGGGAATGAGCTATTTGAGCTGATGAACGCTTAAAGATCAAAGATTCCATTTTTATGCAAATATCCAAGAGCAATAAACCTGGGGAAGAGAAGTAGGGAATATAAATGATGGTAGCATGTGTATCATTGAAAGATACAGGAAGCCAGGCTGTTCCGCAGAATTAAACTCGTGGCAATGACAACTTTTTAAATTTGTGTTTTAAATTATTTTTTAAATGAGAAGAGATAATGGTAAAATACAACCCTGAATTTCACTGCTTCTATAATACATCACAATCTTAAGATGACTTAAGTATGCAATTTTGAATTATGTATTATTAGGAAATGATATTGTAAACTCCGATGTGCCAGGCACCTTTTCACCCCGAAGCACGTGTGTGGTACTGAGAGCTACTGGAATCCAACTTCAGTACCATTCTCAAATGAAACATGCCTTCAGTAGTTTTGGAAACCCATTTTGTAACCAAAGTGGAGTAATCCGATTGTTCATCATGCTGCCATATTAACTATGAGTCTACCTTTACATCCACATGCTTCCTGAGTAGACCATGTTGCTTGGAGGCAGAACATTCCACTGAAAATAAGCTGCTTTCAATGTCAAGAGCATGGACTTTGAAGTAACAGAGAACCGGTCCACTCATAGATGATCTACTTGCCAGCTAAGTGACCTCAGACAGTTTAGTAATGTCTCTGAGCTCCTTAGTCACTGAATATGGTTGTTCTGAGGGTCACATGACATAATATTTTAAGGGATTTAAATATGCATCTGTTGGGCATTTGGTAAGTGTTTTTAAAATGTCATTGTTATTTTTAACTAAAACAAAGGAAATCAATGTGCTCTAAAGGCAAGATCAGTCCAGCCTTATACTTGCATTTATACCGTATATTAAAAAAAATAGTGTTAAATGTCTAGTAGAAAGAGTACTGGACCGAGTCCCAAGATATGGGTTTTAATCCTGGCTCTGCACTCCCTAACTTTTTTTTCTTCCTTCCTTAGCCATCATATTCAGTATTTAATATAACAGCATTCTGCTAAATTCTTTCTCTATACTACTTTTTTTACTTAGGCAAAATCATGCATAACCGCGATTAAGTTACTTTTCCTTTCTAGATTCTTCTACAAATAAGAGTATTGAACACCTTCTCAGGTCACCTCCGTAATAGTATCCTAAAGGAAGGCCTTCAACAAAGTGTTTTCTCATTCTGCTAGAATTCCAGGGCTGACAGTCCTAGGATTTTCATGACACAATTAGACACTTTTCCCTCCCTTCTGGAGGTCCCCGTCTTCATTCTGTTTCCATTACTGTGACTTCCTCTCCCTTCCTCCCCAAAGATCAACCACCTTCACTCAGCCCTACTCTCTCCTTACTAGCCCTTTTCCCATACAGCCTGGCTTTCTCCTGCAGAGTGTTGCTTACCTACTTCCATAGCTTAATTATTTTTATTTTTACTCTTTCTGCTCCGTATCTAAGAACCACTATTGGATTAAGAGACCCAAACCAAAGAAATTATTCTGTATTATCTGTTTTCTGTCAAGTCCAAGGGTTGGATTTATTGTCATTTCTTATATTTTGTAGACACCATAGTTGAATGAGATTTCTTAATTTTAACAGAGCTAATGCTTCCAGGAAACTTAATAAAGAGTCTACAGCCATTTTAATAATCAGGAAACGATAGTGAAAATATATCTGTGAGGAGCAAAAATCCATCTACTTCAAAGCCTGCCACCAGCCTAAATAATAACGTTCCCTATTCAGCATACTTTCTCTACCTCAAGATGTCTTGTCAAATGTATTTAATATCCAGGATATTTAATTGACCACAGAGTTAACTCATATATTTGTATTACTTTCCATGCAGAGCTTTGCAAGTCGCCAAGACTTAAAATAATGGAGGTCTAACCTGCAGGTGAATAATTACTTTTTTCCTTTTCATGTATTGTGCTTACTAAAATATATTGATGCATTAATAAATGGCATACCTTTTGTCCTAAATTGTAACAAAATAGCTGTTTTATGGAAGCTTGAGTTGCAGCGTGCGCAGTATTGACATCACGATAGGGAAGTGAGGCATTTTCGTAATTAAGTTAGGCCGTTATTTTTGCCCCCACAACTCAATTTTCTTTCCAATTTTCCAACCCCAATTCAGAATTACTGAACCTGAAACTTGCTGAGAAGAATATATGTACTCAGCTTAATTTCCCCCTTTAATATGCTTAGGGGAACAAAATCCTCTCTTCTTGGAGGAATTCCCACTACACTCCCTGGATTTTTTTCTTCCTTCCACAGCTATCATATTAAGCATTTAATATCTTGGGCATTCTTTTAGATTCATCCTAGATACTGTCTTCTTTACTCACAAGCAGCTTCTGTGGGGGGATGAAGCAACTGAAGCCTAGGGCTCCTACATGCCCAGGGGCACAATGAGGAAGTGGCATTTCCAGAATGCCGGCCTGCTGGGAAGTCCATAGTCACACCTGCCCCATTAGATAAGGCGCTGCACCTAGTAGCTCCCTGAGGGGTCATCAGCACCACGCGTCCTTGGCCCCTGTCGCATTTTGCATCTTGTTAAATCTCATAGTCTGGAGTTTTGGGTCTTCCAGAATTTGGTTCTCACTTTACTAAGCCTATTTTATTCATCATTACCCTTGAGTTTGAATCTTCTCCATCAGCAAGGCTAATTTTTTATTGCCCGGGACACGCCATATTAGCATGATTCACGATAAAAGTCTTATTTAGAGTACTCCTGTTTCAAATTTTCAGGGAGCGGTTGCACTGTTTCTTGGTTCTCATTTTTCCTCCCATTTAATGTGGTATCTTGCAGAACATTCCATATCAGGACATTTAGATCTACTCATTTATTCAAAGACTCAATGGATTCCTTTGCATGGCTCTGCACATCTATATAACCAGTTCTTTTTTGATGGACATTAAAGTTATTTCTAGGATCTTGCTACTGAAAGCAAATTATAACTTCTATTTTGTGTATATACATATATTTTGTGCACTTGTCTGAACACATTGGAAAACACATTCTTAAGAATAAGATTTGCATGTTCCATTTTGAGAGAGAGTGACCTTGACCCCTTCTATCTTCTAGAAGTCTAAGAGGTTGTTTGTCAAGATCCACATCTTCTGGATTTTGAGTTTTGCCATTGGGTGTCCTTTAACAGCCAGGTTGGGAGTGAGTTTGTTCTGTGGTTCCATGGACTAAGCTTGCACTACACAGCATCCAGTAGCAATTATCAAGAACTGCATGGACCTCCCAAAATCCAGGGATTGCTTGTTTGGGTTTTAGAAAAGGATTAAAACTATAGACATTTATTAAAATTATTTGGTTTAGCCACAAGAGTAATATCTTCTCAAATGGATTTGCATGAAATTGTAAATCTAGGTCTTTTGAGTGGAACAGACTAGATATATATACCAGCCACAAAGCACTTGGCCCGAACGGTCAAATGCAAAGCACGAGGAGAGATGCGTAACTCCATCGGCAATAAACGTCTCTGGAGCAGCCTCGGATCTGGGGCTTGCTGGAGCCTCCAAAGCATGGACTCTGCCAGAAGGGAGAGCTGAGAGTAACCAGGCAGCTCCTGGGACCTGTTCCATCTAGGGGAACCAGGAGAGCAAGGTCTGAGCAGGTGGTGATTTGCAAAGAGGACCATTCTGCTAGGTGGGATACAGCCAGGGAGAAGCTATAAGTGGTCTTGGAAACCAGTAATCATTATCAACATGGCTCCTGGTTTAGTCAGGTCCTGGAAGGACCATTGTTCTCAGTCTTGGCTAGACCCTGAAATCACATGGGAAGTTTTAAAAGCCCTGATGTGGATCGCTATTCCCATTTTTCCACAACAACCCCAATCCCCCTCAAATGCCTCTAAATAATCTGAGTCACATGTGTTCATGACACAGTCTTTTCAGCTTTCATTTAGCTTCAGCCAATTTCTTCCTCTCCTGTTCTATCCGATCCAACAAGAGAATATCCTTTGAATTGGCCTGTGCAGATTACCAGAGTAAATGCCTATGTGGTTTTCTCCAACTTCCTGGTCCCACAGAGACTCAGGTCTGGGGCTCAGCCTGGGCTTGAGCATTTTTTAAAAGATTTTATTTATTTGAGGGTGCCTGGGTGGCTCAGTCATTAAGCGTCTGCCTTCGGCTCAGGTCATGATCCCAGCATCCTGGGATCGAGCCCCGCATCGGGCTCCCTGCTCCGCGGGAAGCCTGCTTCTCCTTCTCCCACTCCCCCTGTTTGTGTTCCTGCTTTCACTATCTCTGTCTCTGTTAAATAAATAAATAAAATATTTTTTAAAAAAAGAATTTATTTATTTGAGAGAGAGAGAGATAGTGAGCACGAGCTGGGGGGAGGGGAGGAAGGGGAGAGGCAGACTACCCAATGAGCAGGGAGCCCGATGCAGGGCTCGATCCCAGGACCCTGGGGTCATGACCTGAGCCGAAGGCAGACACTTAACCGACTGAGCCACCCAGGCACCCCTGGGCTTGAGCATTTTTAAAGCTTCCCAGCTGGTACTGATATGCAGCCAAGGCTAAGAACAAGAGGCTCCCAGAACTGGGAAGAGCTAGTTGAGGATTCAGGCCCCAGCAAAGCAGAGCATGGTGGTCTCCTGTCTATACTGTGAAACTGAAGTAACAGCAAAATGATAGAGATAGAAAGCCAGTTAGGAGACTCTGCCAACCCAGCAGGGCCAGAAAGGGCTACACAGTGCTGGGTAACTGGGGCTGCCTTAAGACCCACTAGAGACCACACAGCAAGACTAACTCAGATCTTATCAGCTCAGGCTGCTAATGTAATTCTGTTCTGACCAAGTTTTGCCAGGAAGCAAATACAGCTCTGCCTGCAAGGGGAGGGCATCAGTAACCCCAGCAGGGAGGGACTAGAGGAAATCAGGACCTGACCTCCTTCTTTTGAAATAATTGGATACTTCCCGTGTCCACAGTCTAAAACATGGTTAGCAGCTCCCACGAGGGGATTTTTGACTGTTTCCACACCTCTTTGTCAATTCAACTACTTTTTCATCATCTCCAGTCTTGAGCTCTATTTAAATGCTAAGGATTTGAATGGTATTAAACATATTACTGTCCATATTCTTACATGATTTTATTCTTGTATCTAACTTTGTAAATTGAATTTTGTAAATTTAGAAATTGTCTGTGAGTAGTTTAAAAAGGTTTTAGTAACGTATTAAAAATTAAAATCTATTAAGAGAGTTTATGGCAAAATAGATTTAGACCCTCAGCCCAAATTCCTTTTGGTGTGAATAATAACTTTTATTATACAATACGAAGGTAAGCAAATAATTGCAAAGATGAATTTTCAAAGCAAAACAGAACTTTTAGATCTGGATTATCTTAAACCTATGGCTACTGTGTTTTAGAGGTAAATAATATGTAGTTTATTTTTTAAGTTGTCATGTATCAAAGAACAATCTCAGATAAGCAGAAATTGCTTAAATAGACACTATTTCAGATTTTCATTTCTTGCTTTTCTGTTCTCATGAGTAATTGTGCAATTCTACAAAGTTCCACATTAAAAAAAAAAATGTCTGACAAGAAAGAGACCTAAAATATTTTGAAAAATCTAAGGAAGAAGGGCATAATGAGGGAAGGTAATTGGGAGGTAGAAACTGGGTCACAATATGAAACAAAATAGTGTGTGTTTGTTTCTCTTCCCATTTGTTCTGCAATAAACCTAATCCTCCTCAAATTCCTCCAAATATCTGAGTCACTTGTGTTCATGACACAATCTTTTCAGCTTCTATTTGATCTCTGCCATTCTTCCTCTCCTGCTCAAGCACCTAATCCTTCGAATTACCCAGGTAGCCATCCATGTGGCCCCTGCCCACACCCACACCCTGAGCTACTAAAGTGGGGCCCCAGTTGGGGACCGAGGACCCACTTTACCCAGTGGAATTTTCCTCCCAGGTTAGGAAAAGATTCTGGCATGACTTTCGGTCTGCCCTCCACATCCAATCTGTCCTCTATGGGCTCTGGTGGTGATGGCAAGGAACTTTGTGCTTATCCCTTGCATGGGTGACCAGAAAAGCAAGCAAGGCTACCTTATGATCTTGTGAAACCTTTCATTATAGCAAGAGTCTTGGGAACGGATTGCAAAACTGTCAGATTAATAACTATTGCAGTATTCAAATGTGTTCCATCCCTCATCCACTGGTATATTGGTTTTAGAACTTACACTCAAGCTGGGTCCCTTATCACACTTGATTTTAAAACCTTACTTAACTAGGCAGGCCACCTGGCTTAAAGACAGAAACCTAGATTTAAATCCAGGTATTGATGTTAACTGAGTGGCCTCAGACAAGTCAGTGAGCCATTCTGAGGCTCATGGAGTTGACCTTCGATTTTGATCCTATCCTTGTGGAGCTGCTGTGGTGATATGACAAGATAATGTAAGCTCAGGGGATGGACGGATGGATGGATGAATAGATGGATGGTTGGATGGATGGATGGATGGATGGATGGATGGATGGATGGAGAGATGGATGATGGATGGAAACTGTGATGTGCTAGACAAGGATTTGCTGCTGTTGTCTTCACAGAAGTTTGATGCCTAAAGCATGAATTCAGCATCTCCTAAGTGCCTTGTATGTGTGCTAGGTTCTATAAGAGTTAAGTAAAAAGATCTGGTCCCTATCCGCAGGGACTGACAGGTGTGACAAGTGCTACATAGGGACAAACAAAACGCAAGGGAGGATGGCAATATTAATTCCAAATGGGAGCCTTGAAAAGGTCTGATGAAGACTAGCCCTAAAGAGGGCTTACGATTTCTCCAGATGAACATTAAATGCATTCATTCTAGGCAGAGGGAACAGCATAGCAAAAGCACAAAAGCAGAGGGGATGTGGCACCTATTCAGTGTAGTTGGCCAAGAGCGTGGACAACAGTGTAGTTGGCCAAGAGCGTGGACAAGGAATGGGACTGAGGAGCAGAGGGAGTGACGGCTTGAGGATGCCGTAGGACAGAGGCTTCCCTGGAATCCACCCAATACTGAGCTGAGGCGTGTGACTTCAGGCCGAATTCGATGAGGAGAAGCTGACAGCAAGTGACGTCATTCATTCAGTCACCCACCACTTATTTATCGTTACCTAGAGGTACCAAATACACGAAATACACCGGTGAAGAGGATACAGCCCTCTCTCCTGTCAGGGAGAAAAATGGGCAACTGCACCAGAAACCTCCATCCTCGTGATAAATGCTGTGATGGGGTGAGTAGGGAGTGCCAGGGCATCCAGAGGAGAGACAGCTGACCCAGGCTGGGGGAGTCAAAGAGGGAGTTCCAAATTCAAGACTTGCCCACCAGGCCGCAGAGAGGTCCCTGGAGGGAGAGAGTGCAACAGAACAGGGAGAATGGGAAGAGAAGTGCATTTGAGAGACCTCTGTCGTGCTCCAGGTGAGGGGTCAGGGAAGCTCATTTATGACAGTGGGGCAGATAATGAGCAAAAGAAAGGCATCGTTGCATGGACAGCAAGCCCATCAGCTATTTTTTTTTTTTTACAAACTTCATGAAATGCCGAATGTATTGAAAAAACTTTATGACTCAAACAGAAAACAGTTTTTCTTATTTGAAGTTTTCACTGGTTCTGCCAGCAAGTTCCCCTAATCCTTCCAAATGCAAATTTAATATGAGACAGATGCGTTGTGATGAGTAATACAGAAGCCCAACTTCCTTGGCCCCGGTGGGCCGGAGCGCCTGCGAGCTGGCCTGGGGGTGCTGGGCAGTGTCTGTCCTCGGTCGACGCACGCAAACAGGTCTGAGCTCATTTCCTCTGTATCTGCTGGAGCGCCACTGAGTGTGCTTCTCGCCCCGCTTTCCTCTGTGACTATGTTGCCTGTTCCGTTTGCCCTGCACCACCACCACAACAAAAATGGAGATGAGAATCAACTCTTTATTTCAACAGCAGAGAAAGAATTATTTCGTTAATTGGTATATTGATATCCCAAGAACTGCTTACCGTGCCAAGTTATTAAGAATAAGTAGACGAGGGGCAAATTAAACTTTGAATCACCTGTTCCTTTGGGCAAGATACATAAACTAAATTGACTGCAACCAAATGTCATATTATTTACATGGCGTGAACAATTTATTTCCCAAAAATGTGCTCAACAAAAGATTTGAATTTGCTCTTAAGCGTATAATGGATCCCACTTAATAGTGACGCTCTCTGTGTGCCCTTCTCTCTATAATTAAATCATATGCAAAAATGTCACAAAACAAAATAAAATGTATTTATTTCAGCCATATCTTCCCACAGCATGACATGAAGTCTGAAAAAAAGAATCGCTAAGCATTTTTATGCCATCTGTGCTGGTAGGGGATACGTTTCCCAAGCACGTCACTGTAAAATGTTCCATTTTGAATTAAGCATAGTCTACTTATTACTATCTAGTATCTGGCCGAATGAGTACCATGTTGGACAAAATTCCAGATCTGATACAATATTCTTACTTTCCTATATGCTATTTTTTTTAGCAAAACTAGTCCACCATAATGTCTGTTACTGGATTTCAAGAGATCCGAAAGAGAGGAGTCATCAACATATTATTGTATTTGTGTTAAAATCTCCATGCTTCTTCATCTGAATAAAGTTCCAAAAGTATTTTCTAACAATTGAAATTATAGCTTCTTATAAGCAGAATATGGATCACTGTGACAACTTGGGTAATGACATTATTTGGAGCTGATAATCCCCTGTTGCAGAAGGAGAGCTAACACTTCTCTACAATCAAAAAAACTGTTGTTTCACTTAGCTTATGAAGCATAAAGTTATAGCCATTAAAACTTCTGCTTTTCCAACAAAATAAACCTAAGGCTTTCCTTTGCCGTTATTATGACTAAATTTTATGAATACTTGTAGAAAATTTTATCTCCTATACTCAATAAGGCCTTCTCACAGTTTGTTTATGAGATGTGAAAATCCCATAAATTTATCACGGGGCTGCTTGATTGACTCAGGGAAACACCAGAGTTCCAGCTTCAACACAAATGCAACACGACTTAGCGCAGTCTGCGTGATCCTTCCAAGTTTGTCTCCCAGATGCCATACATCACGTCATTGTTTGGAAACATACGTGAATAATAAAATGTAACCTTCTTTACGAATGAAAAACACTTTATTTTTTAATAAAAGATTTTATTTATTTATTTGAGAGAGTGAGCAAGAGAGAGCACAAGCAGGGGGCGGGGGGAGGGGGCGCAGGGACAGAGGGGAGGGAGGAGCAGTCTCCCTGCTGAACAAAGAGCCCGATGAGGGCCTCAGTGAAGGACTCGATCCCAGGACCCTGAGATCATGACCTGAGTGGAAGGCAGATGCTTAAGCGAGGCACCCTGAAAAGTACTTTATAACTGTGTTGAGCTCCTTCTAGTTATAATCTTCCCAAGTCAATGATATTTAGGCTAAAACTTCAAACATAGCTAAATTAAGAAGATAGGATTTACTTGAAAATAATTTAACATTAAGTTGTCCATTTTAATCATGTTAGAAAAGCTACAATTTTTCTAAAATTATCAGTTATACAGTTTGTCATAAAATCAAGGGCTGGATTTACCTATCTTGATTCTACCCAAAGCTCTGAAAAGATTGAAATTTCCATGGAGTTTTGGAAGTCCCATGTCCTTTAAAACCAACCCCACTATCTCCTGTAAGCCACTTTTTAAAAAATTTAAATTCAATTAATTAACATATAATGTATTATTTGTTTCAGGGGTACAGGTCTGTGATTCATCAATCTTGTATAACACCCAGTGCTCATTACAACACATACCTTCCCCAAAGTCCATCATCCAGTTATCCAACCCCCCACCACCCCCTCCCCCCCAGCAACCCTCAATTTGTTTCCTAAGATTAAGGGTCTCTTATGGTTTGTCTCCCTCTCTGATTTTGTCTTGTTTCATTTTTTTCTCTCTTCCCCTATAATCCTATGCCTTGTTTCTTAAATTCCACATATCAGTGAGATCATATGATAAATGTCTTTCTCTGATTGACTTATTTCACTTAGCATAATACCCTCTAGTTCTATCCATGTTGTTGCAAATGGCAAGATTTCACTTTTTGATGGCTGCATAATATTCCATTGTATAAATATACCACATCTTCTTTATCCATTCATCTGTCAAAGAACATCTGGGCTCTTTCCATAGTTTGGCTATTGTGGACATTGCTGCTGTAAACACTAGAGAGCAGGTGCCCCTTCAGATCACTACCTTTGTATCTTTGGGCTAAATACCTGGTAATGCAATTGCTGGGTCGTAGGGTAGCTCTATTATCAACTTTTTGAGGAACCTCCATACTGTTTTCCAGAGTGTCCCTTAAGCCACTTTTGACGATGATAGTGTGTGCAAAGGTGATTTGTGGACTATTAGATGAGACAAAAAGTTTTCACCCCCAATAATATTATTATGATGATCATGATAATTGTGGCAGTGACTCTTTCCAGTGTTGGTCCCACGTGTTCCCACATGAACACAGTACTTTTTTCTGTGATATTAATTTTATCAACTGATTGTCTTTATTTTGAACATTCTTTTGTACCCTGCCTTTGATATTGACCTTCAGTGTCTTCTGTCTATGGCTTATTCTTCCATGTAACTGCAGGGTAGGGTCCAAATCACAGATGTTGAAGTATCCTATAGGAATCATTAGAGGCAGTCCAAAATACATCTGTCAAAGCACTGAATGGATTCTGCTTGTGTCCCTATTCTAATTCAAACAAACAAAACAAAAAGCCCACCCGAAAAAGACTTTGAGTCTTTTTTTTTTTTTTTTTTGTTAGTGAAAATATGACTTTCCTTTGGGTCAGCTATGATTCCTTACGTATTCACCTCTTAGATGGAGCTGAGCTTTTCCTCAGGTCCAGGGAGGACCACCTTTACCAAAAGAGCAAATGAATCCATTTCAAATTCTCACTTTTTTTTCTGTGAACTATATTCTCTGGTCACCTACATGAATATTTTCAAATGAGATTTTTTCAAGTGCTTTCCCTTCCTAACTTTCATGGAGTACTAGAGGTTGTGGCCATAATATTCTAGCACAAAATATGGATTAATTTTCAGTCTGAAAGTTTGAAAGTTCACGTACTGATTTTGCCAATTGCAAAGGATGCTGATATTTGAATAAACACTTCCAGAACTGAAGCTAATACCATTCAATGGTATACATGGTTATTTCCTCTTTCTTTTGAAATCCAGAAGGGTAGGTCTACTTGTTCCTAATTTTGTTATTAGTTATTAATTTTTCTCTAGGTGCTCTGCTGAACCTTCTTTGGACAAAATATCACAAAAAAAAAAAACAAAAATGTGCAGCAATACGGATTTAAATGAGAAGTTAATTCTGGTCGTACCTTTTTTAATTAATAAAAACAGTCATGATGAGGATACATTACACTGAGCAAACTTAGGATAAAATTAACTACAGTGCATGGCTTCCCATTTGATGTTCAGGAACCTGGTTTAGAGAAAGAAAGGAAGTACCACCATTCTTCAGCCTGGAGAAGACAAGGTGATGGTGGCAGCAGATGGCTCCGTTTCTGAAGGAGATGTGTTCCCTCACCTCTCCATTAAATGTCTTTACATTAAGGGTCATGTGCCTGCAGTTTTCTCCAAGTGCCTCTAGGGGGTAATCTTCCATTTTTGGTAACGACCTCTCTAGTTGGTATGGGACCAACCTCACACATCTTTCAAGGAGAAGCCTTACTCTCTTGTGACATAATCCACTGCCATAGGGTTAACTAATCTTTTATACTCATTATTCTTCTTGTGCCTGATAGCTGGGAAGAGTCTTGCATCAGGTAAGCATACCTCTTAAAAGGCATAGTCTCCTCCATGCATGTGCCTTTACTGTCTGTCACAAACATCCCACCCAGTGGCGGTCACTTCCACCTCTCCAAAACCAGAGCTAAGCCTCTTCTCAGCTCTTCTTCTATAGGGGTATTCCAGTTCCCTCACCTTGTACAACTTAGATCTTTTTGTTCTTCCTCTTATTCTCCTATTCACTTTCATCTGTAGCCTATACTTAATCTGGAAATCTCCATATTATCTTATAACACAGCTCCTAAATGTCATTTTATCAAATGAACTACAGAAGTGAAAGGACTTCACCTGTGATGATAGCAAAATTCTCAGAAATTGTTAGGTTTGCTTTTCTGTGGAACATGAACATTATGACTTTTGCATCAACAATTAGTAATGTAGCTCATTTAATTTGGTTTTGATATATCAAAAGACAAAAAAATGCACGTCCAACCATAATTTTAAAAACAAAACAGAACATGTTGGTGGCTACATTAAGAATCATTCAGTGACAAGTAGTATTTTGAAGAAATGGTCACTATAATGTGATATTGCCTGGGAAGAACGAACTCCCAAGGGAGGAGAATCACAGTGCCGATAGTTAGTAACAGCATTGGCAGGCTGCTTACTGAATCCCGAGCTGTGTGTTAAACAATGTATCTGCTTTATCACATTTTATCTTCACCACCCAATGAGGCAAGTATTGCTGTTCCTACTTTACAGATGAGGGAACCGAGGCCCAGAGAAATTATACCATTTGCCCACGATCGCATAGTATTGGAAGTGGGACTCCCTCAGTCTGTGTGCCCTAAAGCACAGAATCCTATCCATTCCCATTGATGTATCAATAACAGCACGACAACTACAGTTCTTCTCAGTGGCAAAAGGATTCACTACTAATCCAGAAATAAAATAAACTTTCCCCCCAATTTCTCACGATCTCTAAATCTATACTGGTCAGCTGGAACAGCTAGGCAGTGAAAAGGCAATGGAAGTATATGAAAGGGTGAGAAGAAGAGACAGGAAAACTTAACAGGTTGGAAAAGAACCGTCCTTCCCTGGAGTAACATGAGCCTATGGGTTATGAGGTCCTTGTGGAAAGTTGACCTCAGTTGGCCCAGATTGGTAGCAGTGCCCTGAGGACACCTCTCCTAAGAGTCTGGAAGAGTCAGCTCTCCCTGCTGGCAGCACATGGGTGGGGAGGGGGCATTTTCCACCACAGACTCTACCATGCAATTATTTTTATGTCAAAATCATAAGAAGACCTTGGACTTGGCACACAGTGTTAATAGACCTGCACCGAGTTAGGACCCTGTTTGTCCTTGGTCTTCTCCTCAGCAAGAGCCCCAATAAATATGCAAATTACAAAAGTGTCTTCCAAACATAAAAATATCTTTCCTTATAATCCCAGGAAGCTCTTAGCTTCTACATTTTATTAAAGCCACAGTTATTATTTTAGAACAAGGTCTTGTGCCTTCTTGGTATATACTTAAAACTTGCAAATCTCTTTTTAATGTCTTAAATTTGCAGCCAGCATTGGAAATTTGCAATTACCCTACCTTGGTCAACTCAGAAGGTTTTACTCCCTCAACCTAAATATGCCAGCCTTAACTTCACATGCAATTCTCTAAATGGAAGTTACCAAAAATACAACACAGATAACTGAATTTTTTTCTACTTCAGTTATTTTAATTGCCTGAAACTATATTTTGCTTAGACATCAGGGTAAATAGGAATTTGCCCCAGAGAAAGCCTTTCGACCCAAGTCATTGAATGATTTTTATTAGTGCACACACACACATACACACACGTGCGCACACACACACAATCTGAGAATACATAAACACTTCAGCAGGACTTTTTCCTGGGAAAAAGAATACAGCATGCATTGATTAACACAATTTCTTGCTTCCTTCTCTTTTACTGGAGCCTGAAGCCCAGATGAGAGAGCTTTGCTGGGGAGTCGGGAGATCTGGGTTCAGGGCATGCTTTTGGCACTGAAGAACTGTGTGATCTCCAGAACATTCTAGATTTCTTGCCTTCAGTTCCTTTCTTTAACACAAACATCGGTATGCCAATTCGATTTTAAAATATTCACAGACTTGACCTAATCATTTTTTAATACTAGGGACTAAACCTAAGAAGATAATTAAAGACAGGAAGAAACATAAATACCTAGATATTTTAAATGTGTGTTTAATAGTTATGGAGAGACGGAAATAAGTTAAATGTCCACCAATATAAAAATGGTCAAATAAATTATGTTTTATTACTATGATGGAATATAATGTTGCCATTTAAATGAATGAGAGCATTTTAAGGTCATAATAAAATTATCAAAATATAAAATCAAGTTAAAAATCAAGGTATAGGGGTGCCTGGGTGGCTCAGTCGTTAAGCGTCTGCCTTCAGCTCAGGTCATGGTCCCAGGGTCCTGGGATCGAGCCCCACATCGGGCTCCATGCTCGGCGGAAAGCCTGCTTCTCCGTCTCCCACTCCCCCTGCTTGTGTTCCCTCTCTTGCTGTGTCTCTTTCTGTCAAATAAATAAATAAAATATTTTTTAAAAAATAAAAATCAAGGTATAGAACATATGTGATAGAGTCTTACTCGTGCACTAATGTGTGTGATTAAGTACACACAAGGAAGCACATAATGGCAGTGATGGCTATTTCTTGGTAGGGAGAGGATACATGACTGTTCTCTTCATCCTTTGCTTTGTTTACCACCTCTTCTACAATAAACAGTATAATCAGAAAAAAAAAAGTTACCTTAAAAATTAAAATATTGGCTTGAGCTAAATTCTCTCTAAATTTCTTTACAATTTTAAACATTTATTCCATAACCAAAAAAAAAAAAAAAATTCAAAAGTAACACATAGGATTTGGAATTCCCAAAAACAGTCAGTCCTCAGGACAGAAACATTTTGTGCCATGGTCCCAGCTCATCCAGGGCAACACGGTAGAAGAGCTGCGTGCTGGGGCCATAAAGATCCCATAACCCCTTTTAGGAACCCCCAATACGACTGTTCTCCATCATGACATAGGTTTCCTCCTCTAGACTCTATCTTTAGGCTTTTGAATCCTGCAATAAGGTAGGAGCATCCTAACTTATGTAAGAATCATCCCTTTGCTCTTCTATCTCCCCACACATTTCAAATGATTTTTGCCTCCAGACCTCCAGAACATGGGATAGTGATTCAAGTCTCTGCTTCCCTTTTTATACAAAATGCTTTTAAGGTCACTCTTTCTACACTAAAAAGCAGAAAAGTACCTTAGTGGGTGTCTGGAAGTTCCCAAAGCAGCAGTCCCCACCCACACTTGACCAGCACTTCGTGAGTTCCTGGTTTAAAATTGTAGAGTGGTGGTGTCTAGTTCCTCCGCGATCTTCAGGCTTTACTCTGAGCTCCCAATGGTAAAGATACTTAAATGCAGAAAGGTTGGCATGCGTTCCCTTGAGCAGCTGCTAACTGAACATTTATGACGAGGCAAAAAAAAAAATCCAAAGTAACCAAGTAGTTCTTTCACTACCCTTTGTAAGAGAATGCATGACTCAGGAATGCACAGCCATCCACAGTGCTCCTCCCAAATAGTGCTGTTGACCTGGAAATGATTTCTTATGTGAAATCTCCTTTCCCTCTGGCTTAGAGGGCATGTTGCCATCCAGTCTGAACATGGAACAGAGGAGCGAGAATTTGACTCGTACCATTTCCAGCTCCCAGTGCCTAGTCATAGGATCATAGACATGTATTCTACTACATACCAACCCATCTATCTCATTACCTTCCTGTAGAGCCATAGCAAAGCCATGGCTAACTCATGGAAAGGGTTCTATTATAGGGACCATTCAGGAGAATCGCAGACTCCAAGTTTGTCAGTTGTCACTCTCAGGTCAGGAAATGATTTCATGTATTCAACTTATACCTCTCATAACAGTGTGTCAGTTTCTTACTCAATTTTCACTCAAGGTGGAAGATAGCTGGGCATTATCTCTATGACTATTATTGCCATGACAGTCACTGTGGCTAATGGTGCTGTGGCCACTTGGGGTGCCTACCTTTACCTCAGTCACCTCCTTTAATCTTCACAGCAATCATAAGTCGGAGGTCTCGTGTTTACCTTTTTATACACAGGCAAATGAAAACTCAGAGCGATGAAGACATTTGTCCAAAGTGCAGCTAGTTAGTAGCAGAGCTAAAATAGCAACCCAGGTCTCCCACATCACCTACTTGTATAATTGAAAGCTACTCATTTCCCCCTTTCTTAATCTTCATTAGGCAAATTGTCCCAGACTCTCATCCTATTTCCTAACCCAGAACTCTATTCCTCTAAATTCGTTGCTGATGTTGTTTGTTGAGAAGAAGGGGCACTAGATTAGTATTTTCTCTGAAACCTATTCTTTTAAGACCTGCCCTTTGGGTTTGATCTGAGGGGTTGGGGGAAGGAGAGTTAATTTTAACTCGAGGGTAACAATGTCTGCTCCAAAATCTCTCAGGTTGGAAGGGGCTAAGGAGAGTCTCTTGGAACTGTGTTTGCAGAGTAAGCACAGAATTCTTACTTAGATTGTACACTTATTTGAGTCGGTTTGGTGGGGAGAGACATAGGAAGGCCACAGCACGAGGTTCGAGGGTACCCCCACCCAGCCACTTTTGATGCTACCAATCCTGAGGAATTGTGGGCAACAATTATTTTGGGTGGAATACTTCAGGGGATTTCTCTAGAAGCCCAAGGGGTGCATGAAGGCACTAGTTGCTGGAAATACAGCTCCTGGGGCGCACGATGGGGCCTGGGAGAGGTTAGGTGTCACACAGCACGTGAGCACAACATGACAAAGTGCTAAGCCAGATGGGATCCGAGTGACATCCATCAGAAGAGGAGGAGTAGCTCTGCTTCCTCAGGTAGCATTTCCATCAAAGGAGCTCAGCACTTTTCAATTATAAGCCAACATTTCGCTTCTGGGTCAGGATGGGTCAGAAGATAAATTGGCTTTTTCCGTTTTGAATTTCCAATCTTGGAGACTAGAATCCTTTCTGATTTAATGTTCCAGTTCTCCTAGGGCACCTGGGTGGCTCGGTTGGTTAAGCGACTGCCTTCGGCTCAGGTCATGATCCTGGAGTCCCTGGATCGAGTCCCGCATCGGGCTCCCTGCTCGGCAGGGAGTCTGCCTCTCCCTCTGACCCTCCCCCCTCTCATGTGCTCTCTCTCTCAAATAAATAAATAAAATCTTTAAAAAAATAATAATAATGTTCCAGTTCTCCTATGCAAAGCCCAGGTAACACATCTTTTCTGTTTTTTTCTGGGTGCTTACCTAATTTAGGGATTTTGACTTCCAAGTCCAAATAACCTTACTCAGAGGAATAGCGAAATACAAGTAGATGAATTGAGTGATTACAAAATGTTAGTTGCTCCATCTTGTTTTCCCCTCCCTGTGGGGGCTTCTTCAATCTGTCTGCATACAGGCACTCACTTCGTCTTCACTCCTCCTTCACTCAGCTCCTTCATTTCCTCAGGTGGCCAGGACTGTAATTGGCCACAGAGGATGGGCAGGAGAAGCACACACATGTCCCTGGTCCTCTTGCAGTTACAAGAAAAGTTGTGCACTATCCAAGCTGTGTTACAAGAGGTAAAACTGTCCTACTCCTTAATAGACACTTTTCCCCGTGAATGGAAAACAAAGGAAGGTTCTCTGTGTTCACCAGCTGTCCTGCACAGGTAGTGCACTAGCCGGACCATGTCCTTGACTCTGTTTCTTTTGATTATCATTTGTCTATTCACTTAGTTAATGTTTCTTGAACACCTGTCCAGTAATAGGCTCTGTTAAGTGCTAGAAATGGAAAGAAAGAGGAAGGAAGGAAGGGAGGGGGGGGGGGGGGGGGAGGGAGGGAGAAAAGAAGGGAGGGACACAGGGAGAGGGGCAGAAACCCAGGCCAGATTCCTACTTTAAGGAGACTGCTTCCAAGTTCAGGAGATAAGCTGTACAAGGGCCATAGACAGATGCCAATGAAATGCCATCAGAGCCTGGTTTTAGAGATGAGGAAAGTTTTCATAAAACATTTCACCTAGACTTCCAAAGCAAGGCAGATGGGAAAAGCACAGTCTAGGCTGAGGGATAGCGTGAGTCAAGGCTTTGAACAGAAGCAACAGGTTTGCAGCAGTCGTGGCCCAGGAGAGCCTGGAGAGAGGAGGGGGCAGAGGAGTAGCAGAGGGTGTTTGAGGACACGCCCGGAAGCCTGGCTTGATGCCACAGGCAGTAAGTTGCTGTTGAATATTTGCAAATACATGAGCGGCATAATCACCACTGTGCTTGGGGCCAGAGAGGGTGGCAACTGCTCTGGGGAGCTGGGGCCGGAATCAGGTGAGCGGGTCAGGAGGCGACCGCACTGCCAGGGCAAAGAGCAGGAAGCCAAACCCAGGCGGCCAGTGGAAACTGCAGGAGATGGCCAGCAGGGGCCGTAGCACTGCTGGGGCCCCCCAGGCATCACCCATAACTGAGCAGCAGTTCATTACATGGATGGTCAGGGCGCAGGGAGGGAGAGAGAGAGATTGGGGAGCATCCATGTGAAGCCAACAACTGAAAATGTTAAGCTGAATAAATTACCAACCCAAATCTTGTGGTGAAGAAGCAAAGTAAGCCGAGAACAGTTCTATTCAAGAGCACCTGTATGTGAGGGCGCCTGGGTGGCTCAGTCGGTTAAGCAACTGCCTTCGGCTCAGGTCATGATCCTGGAGTCCCGGGATCGAGTCCTGCATCGGGCTCCCTGCTCTGCAGGGAGTCTGCTTCTCCCTCTGACCCTCCCCCGTCTCATGTGCTCTCTCTCTCTCTCTCAAATAAATAAATAAAATCTTTAAAAAAAAAAAAAAAAAGAGCACCTGTATGTGAGAGGGGAAAGAGGGGAGAAGATGAGCCGGAGGGTGACCTAGAGGGCCAGAGCTTGGAGAGCAGAAGAGCCCCAGGTCAGAGAAGCCCACAGTAGAGAGTTTCCGAAACCAGGGTCTGGACACTATGTGGAAGCCACAGAGAGGGAAGGATGTGAAGACCAAGCCTGAGGAAGGGCTCCAGGCTGCGGCATCTCGGAGAATGTGTGGCCTCCGAGAGAGAAGTCACAGCAGAGCGGTGTGGGTAGAGGCCAGTCCACAGATGGCTGAGGGATGGTAAACCCCTCTTCTGAGAAACTGGGTAATGGACAATGGGAGTAAAAGAGCATTGAGAAAGAATGAGAAAAGGGAGGGTTTCTTTGGGGGGAGGGGGGAGGTGCGACCATGTTTTCCCAATCAGAAGAGCCTTGTGAAGACACCTGAGCTGGCTCGGGTTCCTCTCAGGCGCTTATATGGCCTCGCGGACTTGTCCGCAGCTCTTACCCACTCACCGTGGCTCAGTAGGTGCGTGTCTTCCCCACTCCAGCACTTGTTCAGCAGAGGCTCCCATCTGCTCCACCTTGTTCTCCATCTGGCACTTCAAAGATGGCCAACTGCAGATTCAAGACAGAGCAGGGAGCATTCATGTGAGAAAGTTCTGGAATAGGGAAAAAATAGATTGAGAGCAGAAGGGGCTCGGCCAGGAGGAACAAGAGTGAAAAGGAAGACAGAGAGAATGTGAGGAGGGTCCTGTGCAACGTCAAGCCCGTCTCCCATGTTCAAGTACACACTGAGGCCGGTGCTGCCAGATGCTGGAAACATCCATTCTCCCTTTATTCCTTAATAACCAAATTGCTGTTTTGTTCAGACCACTGCCCTCAGCAGCAAGACAAGATTCATAACTACCCCTAAAGTTGGGCATGTTGACTAATTTGTGGCCAGTGACAGAGGGGAAGTGTTGTGTGGCCTTCCGCTGGGGAGGGCAGATCTCTTGTCCTTCCTGAGCCTGGAACTCAGATGAGAAGGCTGAAGCTCCAGCAGCCATTTTTGTCTATGAAACAATCTTGAGACAGAAGACACATGCAAGACATTTAAATACAAAAGTAGAAGTCCAGTTCTCCTATGACTTTGTGGAGCTCTTAGGCTTCTTAATAGCCAGATTGTTTCCTTCCTGACTTTTATTGACATGAGAAAGAATTAGTGTCCGTCTCCCCTGAGCCAATATTATGTAGGGTTTTCTGTCACATGCAAGCAAACCTAATCTTTACTGCTAGACATACTAATAAAAGTTTGTGCATTGATAAGATGGGCCACATCTCCAGGCTCCCTGGGTCGGTGCCATAATGACCAAATGCCCAGCTTCTCCATCTTCCCCACAACCAGTCCAAAGACACAAGACAGAAAAGGAGGAATCAGGCACAATGGTTTCAGCCTTTTATATCATTGATAATTTTGTAGAACTCATTGTTTCAAATTGCCATTCAAAGATAAAATACTCATGTATCACAAGCAAATTTTGATAAAAGTACATGTGACAATTCCTATTTGTGTTGATAGAGCTTTTTCTTTAAAAAGGCCGAATTCCTTCTGTTCTTATAGAATTAAAGTTTTTACTTTTCATTTGTTATGAGCTGAATTTTCAATTTGATGAAATAAGTCACAGAGACTTACCACTTGGGACTCAGTAAAATACCTTAACTTTTAAACCGTAGGTTTCTTTTTTAGAAATGGAAAGATGTTTTATGGTAAAAAGCTTTGCAGCTTGGACTGCACTGATAGCTTGTTATTCTTTGCTTATGCGTGTCATCTCAAAGGTGAGGGGGATCCACAGAACCCCTGCTAGGGAACTGAGCCAGAAGGAAAGAAGCAGGCACAGTGGCAACTCCGTCTCTACCCTCTTTATCACTGACCCCTTGCTTATTTCCGAAGGAAATAAGGCACGGAGCCCGCAAGTGACCTGGGTGCCACCTTGGACAATGAGTATTCCTTTTAGGAGAATCTTACATGGCTAGCTGTCCTTGCATGTCCTGTGCTTGTGACCAGCTCCCTGGAGGCAGAGGACCATCTCCGAAAGCTCTTTATAACTATCTTAGCAATATCCAAAGCGTAAGCCATGCATCATCACCTAGTTCTAACCCATCTATCTACAAACGAAATTCTGAAGCCTGGACAAGTGAGCTACTTGCCCGAGGCTACACAGACAGGGGCTGTGACCTGGCATGGATCACAGCCCTCGTGAAATGCTCATGAACATTGAACACATGCTTGGCTCGCTGAATGACTGGCTCAAGTCATCCAGTGGCTAGACTTGTTTCAAGAGGTCTGTCTACAGATGACATTGACTCTGATATCACTTGTATTGCCTGGCTTTCTGTTCTGATCATTACACTCCTTTCCAAGCCATACATAATTGTTGTTTTCATCCTGTTTGCCCTTGTTCTTCACCTGTTCTTCCATCTGGCCTGCATCTTTGAAAGGGATTGAGCTTTTTGATCAAGATTAAGTTTTCCTGCCCATTTCCTGGGCATATTTGCTTCCCCGGTGGAAAGCAGTCAGGGAGTCACTCACCCAACTGGCACTTTCTGAAGAATGAGAAGCTCATAAAGATAAACACTTCTTTCTATTGGGGGAGCATGATGCTTGGGTTTATCAACAAGAATATTCATGAAAATATCAGGAATCCTTTACAAGATTTTCTATTAACTAGTAGTACCCGCAATAACATTATTTACTATTATACTCCCATATGGAGTAATGAATTCACACCAGTTATTACGTGGATATAATTAATAGATCATGAAAATCCTGCTAAAGAGTTGCACTGAGTTTATGGGACGGTTTCTGCACGGTCACCATGAAGCAGTTCAATCCCCTACTCTCTTCTAAGCAACTTGTTTGGTTTTTCAAGCACACGTAGAGGCCAAAAAGCTGTTTCTTAGGTTGGTATTATGCAGAAAGGCAGCTTTTACTTTTCTTTTCTCAAAGATTATCCACAAATTATTAACAACAACCACTGCCCCTCATGGACTGATCACTTCATGATCACACGCCAAAGGCTGCATGTGCCTTGCCTGATGGTATCTGAAGTCCCATTATATATATTTTTTTCTTTGTTAAGTTTTATTTTAGTTCCATTTAGTTAGCATACAGCATTATATTAGTTTCAGGTGTACGATACAGTGATTTGGCAATTCCGTCCATCACCCGTTGCTCATCAGGACAGGTGCACTCCTTAATCCCCGCTTAATTCCCACTTTACATACTTGAAAGTTAGGGCTCAGGCAGACAGTTACCCAAAGGGCACTCAGATTGCAAATGACAGAGCCAGGGTGTGGCTCAGATGTGTCAGCTCAAAATGTGTCTCTACCCAGCTTTGCAGCCTTTCCCAAAAGTCAAAGCAGCACCAAACAATTGGTCCCATGGCCGGGACGCGGGTGCAGCAGAGACTGGGGCTCAGGGACGCTGAGGTCACGGACGCCGGGCTGAGGGACCCCTCCCAGGTTGCTGGTAGATGCCTGCGCAGGGGTTTGAAATCGAGTCCGACTGACCGCATCTAACCACGTCACTTCCACCACACCGCGGGCTATTCGGTAAACTCAGGGTGAGAGGAAGAGTACTTGATACAACCTTGCTAACCAGTAAGCATTAGCAAACGTTTGCCTCCCCACACAGCATCTCCGTGGCCACCTCGGTGATCCGGACGGCCACTTGGGGACAGCAGAGGTTCAGGGGCAATGAAAAGCTGAGCAGAGGACGGGGATGAAAGAACCAATTCTCCATTATTCTGTGGGTGCCTAGAGACGAACACTGTGAACTTGTTCCCGGCCTCCGCGTCTCATGACAGCTGTCGTCCTCCTGCCCCTTCCTCAGTCGCCACCGGCTGACCTGGCCCTGCGAGCGCATCCACATGTGTGGGGACTGAAAACTGCAGATCCTCTGCCTGAGGTGGCAAAACAAACAAACAAACAAACAAACAAAAACGGACATGCATCTGCTATTATAGACTTCGGGTCACTGCTTTGCCAACCGGACAGCAATGTTTCCTGAGTCGGGAACGTACGGTGTCCGTTTGTTCTCTCTCCACTAACCACTCCGTTCCTACAAACGCGTTTTAAACTCCTGAAGAAAAGCACCATGCACACCCCAGTCCCGTGAGTTCTACCTGTCAGCACTGCCTGCGAGGCCTGGCGAGGCCCACGGAAGTGCTGCTGAGTATCACGTTGCTGATCGGGAGATAGCACTATACCGGGACCAAGCGCGCCCGGCCTGCCGCTCAGAGCAACCGCGTCGTTGACACCTCTCCCTTCTGGAGGGGTCTTAAACAAAGCCCCTAATCACTTTCCATCCTTACAGCTTTCCTGCTCTTAGGTAAGGTTTAAGGAGTCTTGGACACATTTCAACTCAAATAAGTTACCTAGGAACCCTCTATGGGCTTAACCTACTTAATTCCCCTAGTAGTTGCAATTGAAAGTGATAGGTTTTTCTAGGCCCTTTGTATTCCCCTGCTCGCTGGTGAAGTAGCTTTAGAGTCCACTTAGGCTTCTTTAGAGAGCCCACTGCTTCCCACCCACGAGGGAAATCGTCGCTTTCACCTATTTCGGAAAATTCTGTTCAGAAAATCAGCTGATGGATGAAAGTTACTAAAGAAATCCCAATACTTTAGGCTTTGCTTAAATGAATAGCTGGTTTTACTTTCTTCTGGTTCTCCATTAAAGCACAATGCAAGAATAATCTTTGGAATCTTCTCATCTACAAAATCAATCCAAATAAGGCTACTGATGAGGCTTATTGTCTTCGACCACGATAACATCCTCACTAATTTCTGTGCTGCTGAAACAATCTCTAGAGTCATGATCTATTCAAAAAGAGACTCTTGCTGTTTAATGTGGTGCCTAATCTCAATTTGGGTCTGTTTTGCATCCAGCAGGCTTTGCTGGAAAGAAGACTCTCCAATTATTTAATTAACAAAATTAAGAAAACACACATTTAAACACTGACATGGATGTGAAATGATAACTCCTTACATAAATGTGAACTTCCACCTATATCATCTCATTTCATCTTTCCAAGTAAAATGGTGATGTAAGCATTCTCCCACTTTATTGACAAGGAGACGGAAACTTGTAGGTACTCATTGACCTGTTGGAGGTCACAGAAGAAGTCATTAGCTGAGCGCACTCTCGTTGGATGGTTCTAACAGGAACTCCATTTTGCCTACCCTGAGGAGAGTGGTCAGTAAGCTGGGTGCTGTGACTCTGGAGGAGGGAGAGATTCTGGCAGCCTTTCTCAGTTAAGGAAGCTTGTGGAAGAAACACAGCTTGAGGAATGGGTAGGATTTGAATGGTCTAGAAGGTGCAGCCATGAAACCATGGGGCTGGTCTGTGTGACCAATACACACTAGTTGAAGGAGGGAAGAATGAGTGAATGAGGATGGAGGGCATCTGAGATCAGGAAGATGATCTAAGAGGGTAAGAAGGTGAAAATGCCCCTGGCGTGCTCAGGGGACACTGAGAGGACAGTGGCTCTGGGAGGAGTTCCATCTTGAGCAGAGGAGGATGGGAGCTGGGAGGCCCTCTGTGGGTGTGCAGGGAACTGGTACCAGGCCAATAAGGGGAGAACTGCACTGCTTTTGACGGAAGAACTTTATCCTGAAAACAATGGGAAGCCAATGGCCACCTGTAGGGACGTGATGTGACAAAACCCAGTGTTTTAGGAAGATGAGCAAGGACTGAAACACAAAACACACAGAAACATCTGATGCTCCTGATTTTAAGAGCCTCACTCTGTGCCTCTCTAAAGCCTCCTGTCAGCTCTTGTATCGATGAGAAGCCGAAGACTTAAAGGTCAACTTGGGGGGGGCGGTGCAGGGAGGGAGCGGTAAGGTTTAAAGAAAACAAAGAAAAAGGATACCTTTCAAACTTCCCATTCTTGACTTGTACCCAAAGAGATCTGTTATATGGTCATTCTTTTCATTAGGGTTTTTAAGCTAATCAGTAGGCTTTATAAAGAATTACAAAGCTTTCACTGCAGAAATAAGTAATTTCCTATGTCTAAAGTGATCAAATATGCTTTTCAAATTAGGAAAATGCAGGCTTATCATAAAAATATAGCTGTAATGAAACTAAGGCTTTACTGATTTTATTATAAAATATTTCCTTTTTGCCTTCTTAATTTGCAGTGAAATGCTGATTTGCTTTGAAATAAAATATGGAAAAATCCTTGTACCGTAGGAAGCTTGTCACTCCAATGGGTGTCTTGCTCACTAGAACAGTATTTTGGCTGTGTTGTAGCACATTGAAAGGAATTAGATTTAGCTTTGCCAAAATTTCACTGTGAAAGAGTTTGCTATAACAGTGTTTTATTATATTCCTATTGAACTTCAGCCAGTTGAAAATAGAATCTCCTCACCATCCTTTTAAATTAGCCTTAAACTGCAGACAAAAGACAAAAATCAATGTGCAAATTTAGCTCCTTGCACGCAGTTTCTTAAGAAATTTACCCTGGTGCTAATATGCAGCACTCATAGATAGTAGAACATAGAATATTTGGAAATTTTAAAGTAACATTTCTTATTCAGTTTAGGTCCATTTAAGTGTCTAGTAAGCCCCGTACATAAATTGTTTCGTTAATGCTACAGGTGATACCGAGTCTCTACATACGCCTCCGTGCTAACTCAATAAAACTGTCCCTGATACCTTTCCTGTGCCCTGACAGATGATGGGGAAATTTGGAGTATCAAGCTATAATGAAAACTGTTAGAAAAGAGTTGTGCCTAAATAATGCTACAATCTATTTAATATCATATTTCGTTAATAATTGCAAAGAGCTTAGGGTACCTAAACAGGAAAAAGAGGGGCGCGCGTGTGTGCGTGTGCACGCAAGCATGCACATGGCTCGTTCCCATTGGCCACACCAGGTCTGAGGTCTCCAGTTGCCCTAAGTGGTCCAGATGCAGTGAGTTCTGAAACAACTCTTAAGGTGTGTGGGGGGGGGACCTTTGAATTCCTTAAAATAGCCATCAGACCTAGACTCCTTACTTTAGAGCCTTTCTAAAGTTTTCCTGATCTCAGATGCCCTATCCCACTCTCCTCCAGCACGGGACGAGAGAGAGAGCAGCAAGATAAGGAAACCCAACCTCGCCTCACTTAGGGCGCGACTATAAAGAAACGTATGTAAGGGCATCACGCGGTGCGAGGGGGGAGAGAAAGCTGACCGGCCTTGGAAAACACAGCGCTGCAAGCTTCGCAAACAAGTGCGCCAGTGTATGGGAAAGATAAGAAGGCAACGATGTGGCTCCGTCGGAGACCTGGTGGGCACATGGAAACGGGACAAACCGTGCAAATTAGGCCAGATCACTAAAGATTTGTTTCCTGGCCTGATACCTGAAAGGCTGGGAGAGCTGAAGCCAGAAAGGGAATGCAATGAGCAGAAACCAAAAAGGAAAAAAAGAAGGAAAAAAAAAAGGAGTTAACCTAGGATGCGTGGTCCGCAAGCGGCCCAAACACTGCTATCAACAGCCAGGGACGCTGGGCGAGGCCTTCACTCCCCATCCTGCAGGCCGGCGGGCCGCTGGGAGAGGAAGAGAAAGGAGCGATGGGGTTTACTTGGGGTTGTCACACTCGATTTTTTACTGAAAAAATTAAGTGGGAAGGACTGGCCAGAATAAGCCTGGATTGTAGTAGAAAATGAAATTTAAAAAGAAAGATCAGAGGGACCTTGTTATAAAACAACCCACCCAACTCCTATAACATAGGGACATCTTAATAGGATATGTGAAGCTCAGGTCTTAAGTTCAGCCTGAGTAAAGCCTCAGGATAGTTCCCGGTTGTCCTAGGAAATCTAGATTTTTCAAATGAACTGGGCTTAATGATGTTAAATGCTGTTGCTTTAATAATCAGTACATTTCACTGCAAAGATAGTAACCAATTTTTAGGAAAATACTAGGTGATTAAAAAACATTTCATAAGCAGAACAAATGGAATACCCACAGTGTAAACTGGTGGCCGAGTTACAAGTTCATCATCTTTCCATCACTACCCGATAAGATCCTGAAGGAAATAACCAGATCATCAGCCTTATCCCATAAAATTCAAAGCAACCACCTTAGCTTACGTGCGGCCCTAATGGAAATGAGGAATACCAACTGAAATGTTCTTTATTTTTCTGTACCTCGGTCAATTTCCTGATTCTGAGTCCCCACACCGCCCAACCAGGTCCAGTCAGGACACTTACATTCAATTTCAGGGGGATAATTTTGCCACAATTAGGTTTAAGCTACTGCTCTGGTTTGTTCCATCTTCTTAGCTCACCCGCTTCTATTCTAAGGCCCAGGAAGTGATCCTGCCTCCCCCAGGCAGGGGGAAGGGCCCACTCCCCACCTTTTTCTGCTTCAGCCCAGCATAGACAGTAGCCGGTCTTCCTCAAGTGGTGACCGGGCCATTCTGCTAATACTCACTCCACCATGGCTTGTAGCCCCTGGCACCACGCATGGCCGACAATCCTCTAGAACCCTCCTGACGGTCTAGCTAGCCCATAGCTTTGTGGTGTATCTGCTTCTCTGGAAACCTTTTGGATCTACTCTCTTCTGCTCAGAATGGAGCCCCAGGGGCAGATTCTAGAACTCTGGGCCAACGTAGCCCACCTGCCATCTGTGTCCCCACAGCCCCCCCACAGCCCAGGGACGCAGGCTACACATGACTCCAGGGCTGCAATGAGAAAGGAATATTCCATGGTCTCCCATCTCAGATTTCCCTCAAATTTCTCCTTCATGCAGCTAGTGCAGGTTTAGAGACCTGTTTTCCCTACTTGTGCCCCAATCAAATCTTTTCTGCCTTACATCCTTGCTAAGATTTTGGGTTCTTGAGTCCATTGGTCCAGTTCCAGCACCCCTCACTTGGAACCTGTTGTGCCTCCTGGCCCAGTGGGAGCAGGTGCACATCTCAGACTGCTCAGGGCGACCCCCTTCTGCACCCCAGCCCCATCTCATGGACTCAAAAAGGACATTCCCTTGCTCCAACTTAGTTTGATAGAATTCACTTCTCTTCAACAAATAGTTACTAACCACCACTCAGCCTCCCCCAACCCGCACCCCCGGAGGCGCCATTCTGTCCAACTCCTGATTGGCACAGACTGCAAGCATTTAATCAGCCTTGGTCCTCCACCCACCCACAGTACACCCAGAATGATGACTTTGATGGTTACTAGTGGGCATGAAATCTCGACATATTTGATCCTTCTCTCTTCACTCGCGTTCTCTGACTCGTTCCCTCCACCCACCCTGGAGTGGCTGATGTTCCACACTGTCCTGGGCAATTTCATCCACTTCACTTCCAGGTCAGCGGATCCTGGGTCTATTGTTTTAAAAGCCTTCCCTTTCCTGAATACCAACTGATGTTTTCAACTGCCTTTTAGACACCTGAAACCCAGTATGACCAAAATTGAATTCATTGTCTGTTTCTTCCTATTTGTTGCATGCCCAATATTTATTAATAAATTGATCATTTTGCCACCCCTGCTGGAACCCCAGAGCCATCTTGGGTGCTATCCTCTTGTCACCACCCACATCCAGTCAATTCACTCAGTCCTGGGGATCCAGTTGGGAAAGGCTTCCTCATGCTCTCCTTCCATGGCCTCTGTCTGAGTTTAGACTCTCCCCATCTCACTTCATCTCACTTCTGGCTTGGCATGTAAGTCTCCTGACTGAGACTCTACATTCCTGTCTTTGTTACTGCACCTGCACACAGCCACAGGAACTGACTTTCTAAACACAAAATCGCATCCTGGTGCTCCCTGGGCGAAAACAAAACTCCCAATTGTCATTTTGCAGCTACTTTGAGGTTCTGTGAATTTACATTAAATCTTTTTCTAAATGGAGTTATGTGATCTGCGCAGAGTCCCCAAGCACAGTCCTGGCTTGCTTCCTAACACAAAGGGATAAGCCCCGTATCAACCATTCTTTGTGTAGGAAAGGTTCTCCCAAATAATTACCTTCTTTGACTTGTACACAGTAGGCATTTACCAAATGTTTAGTCAATGTTGAATTGATTTGGTCCTACATCGGTCGTTTTGATGACAGCCAATGCTAAACCTGTGCCTGATCAAAATGACTCGTTAATAACTGTGAATCCAGGAATATATATTTCAGCCCCCAAAGCTGCTATAGCAAACCTATGTATTCTCTTAGATGTGACCTTGATAAAATTCTAACCTGATGCCGGGGCTTCTGGGTGGCTTAGTTGATTAAATGTCCGACTCTTGATTTCAGCTCAGGTCATGATCTGGGGATCATGGGATCGAGCCCCTTGTTGGGCTCTGAGCTCAGCAAGGAGTCTGCTTGAGGATTCTCCCTCTCTCTCTGCCCCTTCCCCAACTTCATGCATGCACGCTCTCTCTTTCTAAAATTAAAAAATTCTAATTTGATGCTGTTTTCGAGTGTAACGCCTCCTTTATTAAGTCTGGGCACTAACACTCCAGTCCGAAAGACTGTTCCTCAGAAACAGGGCCCATACCAAGGGATTGGCCTGGGAACCCAGAGGTCCTCTCTCTGGCTTGAAAATGTAAAGAGTCTTTGATTCTGTGGTTCTAAAGGGCAGCCTCCCCATTTTCTACAGGAGGGCCTTCCCCTGCTTTGTCTAGTTTCATTTTTATGATACATTCTGTGCCAAAATAGCCTCAGTAGTTGCAAGCCCTTATATGTTGTTCCTTTGTCGTGTCTGAGAATCCAAAACACAGTTGTTGTTGTCCATCTAGATATCATTTGGTAGTAGCGAAAGGATTTCTTTATATATAACAAGCTCCAGGCTTAGGACCTTTCCAAATGCTATTCACTTGTAGATAT
Organism: Mirounga leonina; assembly: GCF_011800145.1. Classification (NCBI taxonomy): domain Eukaryota; kingdom Metazoa; phylum Chordata; class Mammalia; order Carnivora; family Phocidae; genus Mirounga; species Mirounga leonina. The sequence goes on from NW_023270812.1 coordinate 6,759,960, forward strand.
TTACTAAGAACAATTAAGGAACGTATGCTAGAACTTGAAAAACATCTTCTACATTTTTATCCTTCTTGTAAGCAATCAACATACTTTCCTTGGAAATAGTAGAGATCATTCCCTTTTAGCCTAACAAAATATGAGGGGGATAATTTTTTTAAAATGTCAAAGATGGTGAAGTGGAATGATACTGCAGAAAAATTCTGCCAAAAGAAACGAAAGTGGAGATTTATAATTCATGTATAAAACCCCCTTTGTATGATCAAAGAAAGCATCATCTGTGCCACTAAGTTCTATGTCTAACATAATTTTGTCGCAGAGGAATCAGACATGAAATGAACTGATAAGAGGTTTGCTCACAAATACATAACAGCTGTGATGACAACTTCTGGTTTTAGGCAATGCCATTCTATGGGTGAGTTGTTGGCCAGTCTGTTTACACAGTGTTTTAAGAATCCCTTTATAGATCCAGGGAAAAGGAAAATATCTATTGCTGCCTGGGCATTTGTTACATACTATATTCCAGAAGAACAGAAACGAACTAGATGTTTTGTGCCCTGCACATTTATTATCTGCTACCTTTAAAGGCTGAATGACCTTGCCAATCATTTATTGTAGCAAGTGCTTCAATCAACAGTTAGTTTACAGACTGCTAGTCTCTCCCCTGGTCCCTTTCACACGAAACAACAGCACGTTCCATTTCGTTTTCTATCAGAAAGTTGGGCGTGGTAGTCTGCCAGCAAGCTAACTCCATGTTGGTTTCTTGGAAAAGAGGTACAAATGAGTTTTGTGAAAAAGTATTTAAATGCATCCACCCACCCATCAGCATCAACAGAGTCAGCTGCTCCCAGTACTGCTCGCCCAATGCCAGTGACGGACAAGGGCTCGCATTCACGGCCCCCAGTTTATGTAAATGCTGACACACTGGTCCCACAGGACACGCTCGGTTAATGCTTGCACGGTCAGACTCCCAGGTGTCCTGTCGCTTGTTTTTGTGAGTTATATCTGGTAAGGGCACAAAAGCGGTAGAATTCATCCACAAAAGTAGAAGTAACAGAATCTGAAAAGAAGAATGATAACTCCAAGTAGGCAAGGTCAACCATCTGCAGAAGAAAGTAGGTTTCAAATGCAGGTCTTAATAACATAACTGTGTCCAGATTGCATTAAATTGGTTTTCCCTTCTCAATAATCGGCAAATGAGGAAAAACAGCTCATTGCTATCCTCACGGAAAGGTTTTAATCTGTAAACCTTACCAACGATGACTCATTAGTAGCCTATGAGGAGCCAGAAAACTTGGCTAAATATAATAGAAATAGAATTTCAAATGAAAGGAGTTAAGTATTCTTCAACGAAACTCAAAGTCCCCAAACGTCTGCATGTATGTTGGGTTCCTCAAAAGCGCAGTCATAAAGATGGGGCCCCTCAGCAACAGTCTGCCTTGAGTCAAATGTTTGAATCTACGTTTTCTAAAGCTAAAATGCAGATTAAGGACCAATCTGGTTGATGCAAAGAGCTGCATTAGACTCCAGTGCTCCGACAGGCCCCCCAGGAAGGGACTTAGGCTCTTAAGCAAAGAGCCCAATGCACTGAAGTAATTCTGAAGGTTAACTATGTCTGAAAATGTCTAAAGGCCCTGCACAGAGGCGCAGCGGACCTGGAAAGAATGGGCTTTCTTATGAAATCTGAGTTTCTTTCCTTAGAGAAGGTAAAAATGATCTATTTTCTACTTTTCTTCTGATGAGACTTCAAAGGTCAAAAACATTAACAAGAACAAAAGTTAATGAGAACAAACTAACTAACCCCTCACTGCAGAACCTCAGCAAAATCCGTGGCAAGGCCCAGCCCGGAATGGGGCAAAAGTTTAAGGTTCTTTCTCTTGTATTAAATCCACTCATCTGTTTCTGTTAGCCTGCCCAAAAGACAAAGTCAAAACCAATTTGCTCTTCTTTCCCTGATGAGTCCTGTCGTATTTTGTCTTCCGCTAATGACGCCCACAAAGGCGATTGCAAGTGTGTTCAGCCAACGTTCCCATGCTGCTCTCCCTTGTAAAGTCTTCCCCAGACGATCTCTTAGCAATGTTTTCTGTGCTCCTGAAACAGCCCAAATCAGAAATCCCTTATTTAACACATACTAGAATGTTGAAATTAAATATTATTAACATATTATTATTATTTCAATGTTACTTGAACTCAAGTTAGAAAAGGCATTATTAATTAATCCCTTGGTTCAGGAGAACAACACAAAATATGAGCCTCTTCTCAACCCTTTCACCTGGATGGACACTCATACCGTGAACGCAATAGTAAACAAATTCATCACTATCCCTCCGAACCCTCCAAATCAAATTCCCTCCAACCTCAGCACCAGATTTCTGTAAAAGGCCCTGCCTGGCTTTACCTAGGTGTCAAATCTCAATGTCATCTGACTTTCCCCCTTTCTCTGACCTCCACATCTCTCTGTTCTGCCTCATCACCCTCTGTGAGGTGCCCCTACCATTCCTCATTGCCTTGCCCAGGGCTAGCGTCCTGCTCAGATCCCTGTTTCCCAGTCTGGACTGCACTAATGCCCTCACCCTGGCCATCATCCATGCAAAGTCAGTGCCCCCTCTGGCCTGAGCCGGCTCCTCTCCTGAGCAAAGGCACCCCCGTAGGTCCTTCAGAAGGTTTCCCTTAGCTCTAGGATTGTAGGAGTCTGTCCTTTAGCTGTGAGACCCTGTGATTCTAGCTTCCCTCGTATCCCCCACCATTTCTAGCCAGGCACTTTGGGCTCCATCCATCTCAATGACTTGTTTGTGGACCGTACTTCACACTTCGTTCTCACTCTGTCCATCAACAGAATGCTACCTCCTCCCCATTCCCACCCTCCAACCCTAAAACCCTTTGTGCTTTAAGACCGTTCTCAGGGAACCTCTCGTCTGACAACATTTCCATCCATCTCTTTTTCTCTAAACTAACGCAACACTTCATCATTGTCTCTTATGAAATGCACACTTTGCCTTGCCTGTGTTACCCTGCCTTATACCCCAAAGTAGACTGTAAGCTTCTTGAAGACTATGGCTCACTCCTCTCTTCAGTATATCCCCTCCCAAACCAGCAGTGCCTTCCACGCAGTAAGCACTGAGGGAGTTATTTGTTGAATCGATTTCAATTAATTCAGTTTTTAACTGAATCAAGCAAAGGATGTCACAAGCTTGCTTTCATAACTAAAGAGAGCACAGTTCTGCAGCTGTCGACAGAGTCTCTGGGGGTTGGAGGGAACAACACAGGGAGAATCCTCAGAAGCCAGCTGACTGCTGGTCAAACCAGGTGCAAGTTGGGAAAAATTCTATAGTGAATGAAGGAAAATAAGATGCCCAGTGGAAAAGAATACCAACATTCTTGCAAATGAACCTTTAAGTATTATTTTTACAAAGAATACAAGGATTATTTCATTCCCTTGTTGACTCGTTTGTATGTTCTTCCTACAGATACTTTCGGAAAAAGACCTATTGTTTGTTTTTCTCTGTGCTGACACAGTAGCCATTGTTTATAACTGTAATCATAGCACACATAGTTGAAAATGTGGGATCGGGGACAAGCTGTATTTCCCCCTCTGGTTCTTTAGACAGTGGATACTGTGTTCTTTATGTCTTATCACAGCTCTTTTGTCAAACATTTAATGATTTTTCCCCCAGACAAATTTGTAGTTTGTTATCAACCATAAAAATGTCTTTATTGCCTTGTTTTTAAACATTTAAACTTTGGTGTGTATGTCTCAAGATGAGCATGAATTAAGGTGTTTATTTCATTTTGAATACATTTTTTATTACGGTGTATAAAGCTAGATTTCTCCAACAAGGATGGCTTATCTAGAACTATATTTAGACTTGATGAAAATAAATTTTCCTTTTTGGAGGGTGGTTATGCCTGTTGGTTCCCAGGTCAGGTGTGTTGAGAGCATTTGTCAAATGTTAGACAGGCGCAGACATCTGTAACTTTGTGCAGCCTGTGGCTGTCACTAGATTTCCTGCTGCAGAAACAATCTGACACACTTCTCCACTCCTGGGATTTCCATTTTTCCAAATGCCCACGATTTCTTACTCTTCTGTAATTCATCAACCTGAGACCCAAGCCTTTGGGAAATTAAAAAAAACAACAACAACTCTTTTTTAAACATCGTAAATAGTAGCTCTTTGTTTTTCCTGGTTTAAAAAATTACAATATGTTCCTTGATATGACATTTGAAGGCTTTAATTCAAATGAATATTTATGACAAATAAAATAAATTTCAAACACATTTGGCGTGTAACTTCAGGGCAATTTTAAAGTATCCATTTTTTAAGTTGGCAGTGGAATCTACAAAAAGTCTTAATGTGCCACTTTATATTTTTATGAATATCAAATTATAGAACATATTTTGCTGCTCTAACCATTTCTATGAGACTTCACATAGATTGAAGGGATAGAAAATGATTGTCAGTCTTTCAAATGCCTAGAGGAAAACCCTCCAGTTTTGTTTTCAATTTGTTTTCAAGGACTGATTTAAACTTTTTAAAGACAATGTGTGAAGAGGCAAGGTCAGAGTGGATACCTTCACCATTATTCAACTTGGATTGCTCTAACTTCTCTTACAAAGTATGAAAAACTACTAGCAAGGCAGTTCTTCCCTGGGATTATGAGGCAGACAATTTTTAAGAATCTAGATATTGTATACAGAATGTGAGCCATATATAGTCTTCCTTGAGAACAAGAAGGAAAACTCTGAAGACATGGATGCATCAGCTTTCAGCTAAGGAGGTACATTTTCTTAAAGCTTTGTCTTATTTAATTGGATGACTTTTCCTCAAAGATAATTTTGTAAGTTTTCATATTCAACATTAAAAATTGTACCAGCACGTCATGTTTTGGAAGTTATTCCTACAAGTATTTCAAATAAAAATGTATTTTCAGTGTTGTTGTACATGTTTTAGATATGTTGGAAGACGTATAGAATCAGAGACTTCTTCAAACCCATGTTGGATTAGAAGTCAATCTCTTAATACTAGTCTACTGGACAACACATACTGGACATCTGTGCTGGAGACTGCACCCACCTCCACTGTCCAGAGATCCCATAGCCAGTGTCCCTAGTGGCTGTATTTACTCAGGATGCCCCAGAACTCAGTTTTAATTATTTCTTTTAGTCTGTCTCTTTCTATCTTTTATTCTCCACCCCTCTCCCCTTCAGAGCTTTCTGCTTGTCTTCATTTTGGTCTTTCTTTCTCACAGTGGGGCCCCTGAGAACTCCCCAGCTGGTGGATGCTCACAGCCACGTGCTGCCTGCCCACCGCACATAGGACAGGCTTACCAGGGCCGTTCTACCGCCGGTCCTTTGCCCTGGATGGAGTGCGGCTGAGGTTTTGCTGCATTTGGAGTCCTCCTGGCACACCTACACTAAAGAGGCTGCTATTTTTTAGGCCCTGGTTGCTTCACTAATCCCCATAGCCTTATTGTACAAGGCATCGATGTCCAAGTATTTTGGAGTTACTAAAATTAGTCATGGGAATTAGGATGTACAGATCTGTTTGGCCACTGGAAATTGGGCCAACTGCCCCAACTCCTCTCTTTCTACCTCCTTCTCTCTCTCCTCCTTCTATATCTGCCCCTTCGTTGTCATCAATGCATGTTGTAGGCATCGGACACTTAGGGATATTCCAGGTGGCTCCTCCCCTAAAGTTATGTCTTGCCTTCTCTCCTGAGACTGGTCCTCTTCAACTTTCATCTTGACGTGGAGGTGTCCTCAGAGAGAAGCCACTTCCACTGACCCTCAGCTCTCACTGTGTTCAAAATGAGGCAATTTTTCAAAGGTGACAATTGAAGGAGTCTCTTTGTCCATGCACAAGGAAGATAGTATTTAGGGCTGTATTGGCCCTCTCAACCACATACAGATGAATGACCTTTGATTGTTTTCATATTTCATTTGAATGTTCTATAAATCACATTAGCTAGTTGTTTATTTCCTTTATAATCCCTTAAATTTCAGTCTTACCTTGAAGCCATTAAATCCAAAGAGAGTGCTGCTAAGGATGCTGTTAACTATACACGCACCCTGACCACGTTTCTGAGACTGTCTCTTGAGTTCAGTTCTACTGACATAATAAATTTGACCGTGAAATCCATTAAGACATGTATCCAATGAGGAAGAGCATTGAGCCACCCTCCTCTTTCCTTTTCATGTGTCCTGATAACACCGTGTTTTCCATTACATGCAACTTCCTTTGGCTAGCCACCAAGGATTCCCCGCTCTACCCCATCCGACCCCTGTTTCCTGGAAATACACTGTAGAGACTGTTTACAGGCAGAAAGGGATCCCACTTGCACCAGCGCTACCTGGAGCCTTGACAGCTAAGGACAATTAAACACCCTGCCCTGCCTCCCCTCCACTCTCCCCTCACCTCCATTTGAATCTTATGGCACTTCTTTCTTTCCTTGACCTGCCTAGAAAGGGAGCTTCTGTGCCTAAGATGCCATTTCCTCTCCATGCGATCACATTGTTCTCATCCTGAAGTCAAGTTTCAGTCCCCACCACAAGTCTACAGTTGCTCTCTTGGAGAGCCATGACCTTCATATTGCCAGATCTGAACTGTCTCTCCTCAGAGCCTCTCCTTTGACTGGCTGACCATGCAGACCTCCTTCTATCTTGGCCTGGCTTCTGAGACTTCCCGTCACAGCTTGGCAAGCATGCCTCCTATCCTTCTCTCCTTCGTTCTCCTGCTCCCTGACTGGAAGAGGTGCCTCTTCCAGTCACCAATCTGTGTGTTGGCCTCCATGGCCTCTGTGCCAATCACTCGCTCATTTGGTTCTTGCTCAGACTCTGCCTCTGTGCCTCAGTTACCTGCCCAACATCTTCCCTGTCTCATCTCATGGCCACATCCAGAGCAACATGTCCAAAATCGAACCCATCATGTTCCTCATGGAGTCACTGAGAGAATTAAATGAAGATGCTCACTTATTAGTTACAGGTGCAGGGCAGTGCCTGCCACGCTGACCGCATCCGCCACGCCTAATGTGAAAGCTGTTGCTATTACCGCTTCCCAACTGCCCCTGATAGCTTGTCTGTCTCTGTTAATGACACTGCCCTTCCTCTGCTCAACCAGCAGCTACATCGTGCAATGATCCTTGACTCTTTCCTCCCCATTCCCCACAACCCGTCTACCCCGAGGCCCCTCATGTTCCAGGGTTACTAGGAACTTTTCTGTAGCCTCACTTTACCATGTGACATTGAACAAGCTGCTGAACTACTCTCCACCTTTGCAGAAACAAAATCGAAATAATGAAATCGGGATGCCTGGGTGGCTCAGTCGGTTAAGCGTCTGCCTTCGGCTCAGGTCATGATCCCAGGGCCCTGGGATCGAGTCCCGCATCGGGCTCCCTCCTTGGCGGGAAGCCTGCTTCTCCCACTCCCACTCCCCCTGCTCGTGTTCCCTTTCTCGCTGTGTCTCTCTCTGTCAAATAAATAAATAAAATCTTTAAAAAAAAAAAAAAAGAATGAATGAAATCTACCTTAGTAGGACTTGGGGTGGCATTAGGCCAAATGGCTTCTATAAACAATAGAACAATCATGCTTGGCACTTGGTAATGGATACATGTCACCTCTTACTGTGTTATAACTGTTGACCTATTATCTGTGTGAAACTCCAATGATAATTTCTTCAGTTTAAGAAGGAAAAAAAGCCAAGAAATAAAATATAAACAAATATATCTATATAACACAAGACCTGGGATAAGTAGATGTTCAAAAGATAGAGAGATAAACAGGTAGGTAGATCATAGATAGATAGACAGGCAGGTAATAAGACACACTAGAATGATGGAATGACACAAAGCATAAATGGGAAAGATAGTGGGGGGAGAAAACAAATAGAAAAAATATGTTGAATTTATGGTTGTATTACTGGGGATATTTTTATTTTTTTTATTTAAAAACTTGAGCCTGGAGCGCCTGGGTGGCTCAGTCGTTAAGCGTCTGCCTTCGGCTCAGGTCATGATCCCGGTGTCCTGGGATCGAGCCCCACATTGGGCTCCCTGCTCTGCGGGAAGCCTGCTTCTCCCTCTCCCCTCCTCCTGCTTGTGTTCCTCTCTCACTCTGTCTCTCTCTGTCAAATAAATAAATAAAATCTTTAAAAAAAAAAAAAACAAAAAAACTTGAGCCTAAAATTTTTGAGATCATTTCCTTCTCCCCAGGAAAGAAGTACATATCTTATTAGTGGTTGTTTAATTTTTTTTTCCACAGTAAAAGCTTTCCTTTCAAATGTAGTCATAACTGGCTTTCCGTTAGTGCTAATTGGTTCTCATCTCTATGGACATTTTCGGCGCTTTTGGCTGTTTCTAGAGTATGAACCTATTTTGAAATCACCTTTAACTGTAACAGAAAAAAATACCATCCGTAAATGCTTTTGTCTAGAGGTATATCATCAAAATAAAGTCCCACTCACCCACTGTCCTTATGAAACTGGTGGCGATTTTCTATTCTTATTTTAAATTTTCTCTCAATACCTAACACTTTAAGGGAACGATTCAGAGCAAAGGCTATCTTGTCTTTCAGAGGAACATAGAATTAGCCACATCCAAATGGAAAATAAAAGGAATAACTCTTCAGTCCATGTCAAATGCACAAAGCAAAAAGTGTGAAGTTGTGATGTCATATAAAGCATTTTGAAACATAGAAGGCAGTGTGCAAGGGTACTAGTCTTTTTAATATTACAGAGGAAGAGGTTTCTAGATAGGCCTTTATCTGTGTGACTCTCCCAATTCCTGATAATGTCTTCAGGGAAATTGGAATTAATGTAAAACCTTTTATCCAGTAATACTCTTTCCTTATTGAAATAGCCATTTTATTTATTTATTTTTTATTTTATTTTTTTTAAGATTTTATTTATTTATTTGACAGAAAGAGATATAGCAAGAGCAGAGCACAAGCAGGGGGAGTGGGAGAGGGAGAAGCAGGCTTCCTGCGGAGCAGGGAGCCCGACACGGGACTCGATCCCAGGACCCTGGGATCATGACCTGAGCCGAAGGCAGACGCTTAACGACTGAGCCACCCAGGCACCCTATTTATTTTTTTTGAGGAGGAAAATTGGGCTCCACCTTTTATTTTTTTATTTTCTATTTATTTTTTTAATTAACATAGTATGTATTATTTGTTTCAGGGGAACAGGTCTGTGATTCATCGGTCTTAGACAATTCACAGTGCTCAGAGCCTGTGGCAGCCCCTGAAGAGGGAGTTTTTCTCTTTGAGCCATCAGAAATTGGGACATAGGCATCATGTCGGGATGAGAGCCTCTCCACCCCACCCCCCGAGGGCGTGCATGCATGCACACACACACACACCTGTCCTAATGTCTACATGTCTGATTCCATGATCTGTAACATTTGCATGACCTCACTCTGAGGCAAACAGTATTAACCTTGGACTTTAAGCGCCAAGGGTATGAACGTGGGCACGTGTCACATACTTCTAAGTTCATGCATACTTTCCGAACAGCACATAGCCGTGAGTAGGAGAGGCAAAGGGATTGAATTGCATGAGCGGCATTCCAGATGTATTGATAGAACTGCAGCAAGAGTCCTTTTTCTAAGTTAGGTCAAACGTTAGCCTTTTATTGCTCAAAATCAGAACGTCTGATCATAATAATCGGTAAGCCAATGAGTACTAAAAATCCTCAATAGCTTCAACATTCTTTGCTGACCCTTGCTTCGGATAGCAGCTTGATGGGGTAGCCAACCGTCCTGGCTTGTTCCAGACTGAGAAGTTGGCCAGGACACAGGGCTTTAGTGCTAGATCTGGGATGGGTGGTGGACCCGTTAGATGTCCTTGCACTGGGACGATGGAGAATGCGCTGCTTCACCTGCATTCCTGAGCAATCTGACACCCGGGCGCTGGGCCATTCCCAGCAACCAGAAGCTGGGGTCTGGGCTGGATCTGCAGAGCCTGGGCGCCCTGCTGGTCAGCAGTTTCGTGTCCTTGAGTTCTGTCTTAACTTTTCTAATCCTCCCATGACAAGGCTTTCATCCATTCTGTCAAATATGAGTTTCCATAAATGACATTAATTATTTTTTACCTTACAATCCATAAAACAATGGAAAATTAAAGTGACAGAAACATATGGGAAAACACTTTTAAAGCAGTATTATGAAAAAAGTGCGTACTTTAAGAGAATTATTGAAAACTTTTAACTTACAGGGAGGATTCATCATAAACCCATTTTTACGCTTCATTGGAGTGCATATGTTTTATTATTTCTTATTAGTACATACAATTTTTTAAAGGACCAAGAAGTCTTAAGTATCAATAGTTTCACAACTGGGTCTCTCTTAGTCTTGCTATCTGCCCGCATACACTTATGTTCCAGTTTCTCTAGAAATGGAGCCCTAGAGAGATAGAGGTGCTTCCTGCGGCCCAAGGAACATCAGCCCCTTGTTGGGAGCCTCGTCGGAGATCTAGCTGTGGAAAGACAGTCTCCTCATGACCTTCGGGCATGGGGTGGGGTCAAATCACCCAGCTCACCGACCCCTTTCGTATCTACCTCCCACCCAATTCTATTCAACAAATATTCACTACCAGCCACAGTGCTCGGGGGAAAGAGGGGAACAGGCCAAGACCCCGCAGTGGAGGGAGGAACGCCATGCCCATCAAGTGCCTGAGCTTGTAAAGTAGACCCATGGGGCCTCCGTCCCACCACATCACCTGTGTCACTCGGGACCAGCGACTGTCACGGTTCTGTTTTCACATGTGGAAAATGGCCTGTGAACCGACCTTGAGAGGTCTCTAAAAGCGCCAAATGTATGCAAAGGCCCTACATACCCAAGGCTCCTTACAAATGTTAGTTGCTGTTTCTGCTCCTTGATAATTAAGGAGCGCTGGTTTAGCAGGGGACACAGAGGTGCCGACATCGCGCTTTTAGAGGCCAGGCTGTGAAGTCAGAGGCAGAGGAGTTCCGAGGCAGGTGGTCGCGGCGGAGCCTTCCCCGAGGTGGGGCTGGAGCTGGACTTCGAAGGGCGAGAGTAGCCAGCAGAGGGAACAGTGAGAGCACCCGGGGATTTCAGCAGCCGCGGGAGGGGAGGTGGGGGGGACAGCTGGAAGGACAGCCCTGTAGCTCCTGTGGGTCAGAAGACGTGTGTGCGAGGGAGCCGTCCCCACTGACACCCACCCCAGGGCAGCAGGGGAGAGGCCCCAAGGGAAGAGGGAGGCAAGCCAGGCCTTCGCATATTTGCCTGTGGATAGTTAGAAACTAATCAGTAACTAAGGAATGAAAATGAAGTCGGCCTAAGTGGTGAGCCCCACCCAGCAAATGATCCCTGATCCCTCTCGGGTCCCAGCACCGCCATGTCTGTTGCTACTGCTAAGACAGTATATAAATGTGTTTGTGTGTGTGTGTGCGCGCGCGTGTTAGAGATTCAGATTTTCATTCCCATGTTTTCCTACATTCTGCCAACAGTAATAGAACAAGTTACATAAATTGCCACCAACTGTCAAATCTTCAGGATTCTCCATTCTCAGAGTTCAAAGAGAAGTAGTTGTAATGATGGTTTTCCCATTGAAATAAGAAATAGTAAGCCAAGCTAACCTAGAGAGGCTTCTAGCGAAGAGATCCTGGATTGATTCCTTGCCTGAGATTTCAGTAATTTATACCAGAAAAAAAATGAAATAAAAAAATATGCAATTTTTCCTAAATCTCATGAATAATTGAGAAAAAGCCAGATTATCTGGGCCTCAGTAAGCACTTCTGCATAGGAATATAAATAAAGAATCCTGAAGGAGTGTGTAGGAGGCCAGGCTCCCGCGTCAGCCTGAGAGTTCACTGTGGGGGCACCTTTTCATCTCGAGTCTGTCTGATGGGCATGGAGTGACTCTCCAGAAGTGAGAGTCTGGGGAGTCTCAGAGCGTTGAGGTGCCTGCTTGGTGCCTCTGATGGCCACAAGCGGGGAGATCATTGTCATACCCCCTCGCGGTCTGTCCCTCCCCCACAATTGTCACTCACTCAAACTGATTTACTTAAACAATTTGAGATGAAGGAAGCACCCTCTCTGTGGATCACATGCACCATTTCTGAAGATTTCCTTTGATAAAAAACTTTGTTTGCCTCGAGTTTGTGGTTGATGCTTTTCCTCCTTCAGTTCATTAGCTCCCGCAATAGCCATCTTGGTGTGCATTTCACTTCGCGTGCCCTGGAGGAAAAGATCATTCTGCTCCTTCTGAGTCCGCAGGGCAATCGCAGCAAACTCTTGTGAATGTACATGGTGTCGCCAACTCATCAGAAAAGGCCATGAGCAGTACTCCAGCACTGTTGTGGTCCTGTCGCTTCAGGAGTCTAATTACTTCGAAAATAAAACGAAGAGAAGTCACCTGTCAATTAGGTGCTGCTCGTACGAGCTCTTCCTAGCTCATTCAGGTGGCCGCAGTGATTCGGGGCACATCTTATGCAAACTCTCGCAGATCACGTTGGGGTGCGGTTGTTTGCAGCGTTCATACCTGAATGGGGTGTGATCGTGTGTTAATTAGTCCCCTGTAAAGAGAAAACAGACAGAATGCGGATAGAACCAGGCATCCCTTTTCATGTTAAGCAGTGAGTTCTAAGAAAATCATGATTGAGTTTCAAGGAACTGAAATTATGGAGTGATGCCCAATTTGAACTCTGTGGCAGGCGCAGGAGTTTCTCATCCCTAAAGGGCAGTTTCTTCTTTGTCATTAGATTCACAGGCACTGGAGCGCAGACAAGAACTGTGTTTGCATGTGTTCGGGAAAAGGTATGAGAAAGGACAGTTAGCATTAGGTGGGCCTCAAACTATTTCTCCTCTAGAAATATCTGCACCTTGTTGTAGATAAGTGAGAGACCACTGAGGTTCCAGATTCTTTCATTACAAATTCTAGTCCACCTTCGTCTTATCCACAGTATTCAGTTTTCTCTAAGATGATTTGTCACACAAAAGTTCCCACCTTTGCTCCGTGGATTTGTATTTTTCTTCATGTGCATGATTTTCTATGTACAGCATAGCCAGAAACCTGGACAGGGATGAAACACCCTCTTTGTTTCCCACCCCCCCCCTTCCCTTTCCCTCACCAATCCCATGTGGGACACTGGGAATCGGGGGGTTGTAATGCACAAAAGATCCAGAAGCTGGGAGATACCCAACCAGGTAATAAGAAGATCCTACAGCCAAAAGCCATAGCAGGTTATCATGAGCTAAGAAAGCCCTGCCAAGTGGGGGGAGCAGAGGGAAGCGAGATGGAGGAATGTTTGAGAAAACAGTGTTTTTGATTCCTGGAGAGGTCCCCTTAGTGGGGATGAACTTAGGGAAGAGTGATGTTTCTGCTGGCCTCTTAGGCTTCCCAAAAGGAAGCTAAGTCACAAGTAACCTCAAATCCAGATCTGGAAGAATTGCTGAAAGAAATGAATAAATTCTTAACTGAGGAAATTACATTGAGAGAAGGTGCCAATATCTGTTTTTGTTATTTTCAATTTGTGACATGGCATACTCCTTTTAGAAAAAAAATATTATTATGCATTTGAGTGTACTATCATGTCAATTGGGTTTATGTTGAATATTTCTCTAAGATTTTACATTTTTTTCTCTCATAAATTGTAAATCTTTGTCAGTGTCCTTTCTGGTTTTTAAAAAGCTTCATAGAAAGTGAGAATTTTCTTTAAATGAAGAAAAAATTAGTAACGTAAGAGCATACACTCTTCTGTGATCTATTGTCCAAGCAGTGTTTATCTCCTACTAAGAGATCAGGCCCTCCTTCTAAGACAGTCTTCTATGCTTTTACCCTGTTCTTTATAATTCAGGCTGTGGTTAGTCTCTCTGCTGACATAAAATTAATGACCACTGCCCCTGGTAGCTCTTCACCACATGGGACAGGTGATGCCAGTGTTTCAAGAGTCTAAACACAACACATGTTCAGTGAACAAAGAAATGAATGTGTAAGGCCTAAAATTTTCAACAGAAATAAACCTCAAGAAATACCAAAATTAACTGTCATTCTACGAAAAATCCTTTGTTCACGTTTTCACTCCAATTCATACCTGCCACTTCCGCTAAATTCACCTCCCTCCATTTACGCATGAGACCAGCACCTTGAAACAAGAACGTGCAAGCCCAGCTCTATGTGTGTTTCTTATTTTTCTGGCTCCTCACCACATAATGCATGGATGGTAACCTGATTCATTTCGGGATGAGATTAACATGCATGCAACTAAGTTCTTTCTATTACAATTAAAAGATAAGACTGTCAGGATCCATAACACTCCCTTCAAAAAAAGTGGAAGCACCTAGTATTCATAATCTTATTTTTGCAATGAAATTATGAATCACTGTTCACCAGTACTGAGTGCATTAGAATACCAAGTGAGACCTGACTGTCTTAGAAGAGGCAGGCTCTCAATCTGTGGCTACCATCTGGATGTCGCCGAGAAGGAGTTGGGACGGGCCGGCAAAGCTGTCAGGCGATGGGGAGCATATGGAAGTGGCCTCTTTGGGGCCACGGACCGTCGGTGCTGCTGCTTTCTCTCTTCACAGTTGTCTAACATTTTGCCACTGTCTATTTAAGCATAACTTAAGAACCAGTTCGGATTCCACTGTAGTTAAACTGGGGTTGCCCTGTTAGTAAGCTAGCTGACATCGCACACTTTGGTCCAAAGTTTATTTTTGTTTTATTTGCCAAATAAAGCAAGTACTCTGTAAAGACTTGAAATAACTTCTATTCAGAGACTCTTTCTGAGCTGGTTTTTTTTACCTTTTTTTTTTTTTTTTTTTTTTCTGTTCCTAAGACATAATATGCTCCATTCCCTCAAGGATAAAGATAATGGTGAGAGTGGTGGTTTTTAAGAGTATACAATTAGAAAAAAGAAAAGAGCAGAGCTCAACTTTGAAGCTAAATGCTGTTTTTTAAAAAATTGTTAGATGGTTATGTTTAAATTAGAATCTTCTCCATATTAATCAAGTTGTATCAGGAAAAGTACAGAAATAAAATAAAAAATAAATATGCATTTTATCTAACTGTTTTTGGCACACTCTTGGCTTTGAGCTGCTTTGGCTGGTCGTACCTTGGGATTTCATCTTTTTGGCATAGCCTCCTAGGATTTTAGTGCAGTGGCTCCCAAAAAGAATGCTAAAATATTACTTACAATCCAAAAATATATATATATATCTCTTCTTTGTGTGGAATAAAATACGAACTGATTTGGAGATAGGAACAGTTCTAGACATGTATTTCATTAATATAAATATCCATCTCACACTGTGTGAATTAACATCTCTTAGAATTGATATTACAATGCTAGTAAGCGAAAAAGAAATGAAAGCACTTTTCTACCAAAAATATTTGCCTAATGTCTAATGTGAGATTATTAAGCAGAAAAATGCATTAGTGAATTAGAGAGGATATTTTTCTCCTAATTTATTTCTATTGTCCCCTTTTGTGTTAGACTTTCTTTAAAAGATCTAATAGGGGTTAATAGACAAGCTGTATCTGAGTAGCTACAAATAGAAGCACAAGTCAAAGTAATCTATAGCCGAGCACTCAAATGCATTTACTAAATAAGGTTGTGAGCAATATTAGGTACATTTTTCTGACACCTTTCCCTGTTGACAAGGAGTTGGGTGAATTTAGTAAAGGAAGTACACAGTGAACTGTTGTTAGCATTTATCAGCAAATGTGATGAGTGGCCCTGAAATAGAGCATCTTATCATCCAAATTCTCGGTAGCCTTAATAAAGAGTAGCTGGAGTAGATCTAAACAGTATTAATGTGACAACCCACCTCACTGTGAAGGTGGAACTTTGAGAAGAAACCAGAAGATAGATTTTGGTGGGTAAGGTTAAAAGTAGTTGTAAGAGTCGGTCTAGCATTTTGTATTTCATTAATCAATTCCTAAATCTATAATAAAAAAAAAACAAACACAAAAACTACAGTGAATGGTTGGGTATAAAGTAGAGATTGAATGGTACCAACAACAAATACTTGTTAATATTGACAGGTTATGGTACAGGGATTACCTAATTTCACAGATGAGGATAACACAAAATGAGACAACTTCTACATAATGTTTATTCTAGAGGAACATTATGACTTTACTGAGATTTTTAATTTCCTTCATATTGATTTTTTTCATAATGAGTGAAATAAACATGCATCAACCTAGTTAATACTTGAACGAGGCCCTAATAGAGTCAAAACATAATTTGATATGAAGCATGTGACACAAAGGAAATATTATATTGTAAATTAACAACTGAAAATTGTTTGAGGTCATACCATATGTCTATAACACAGGTGATGCCAGTGATATCTTTTTTCTTGAAAAAGCCATTGTGACTAAGACAGTCTATCAAATCAGCACTCCATGCCACAGTCAATGTGTGCAGTCCTTGAGCCAAACCACCTAAAAGTCTGTAAGAACATCAAACTGTGCCCGTTGAGGAACCTCAGTTCTCAACCGAACGTTGTGTTCATTTCACCATTGGTAAACATCTCCACAGGGACCATTATCACTGGGAAATGTGCCTGTGATGCCCAGGAAAGTCATAGCTTATTCTTCCATCTGTTTTTTAAATTCTATGAAAGTTAACAGAGCAATCAGATGAGTAAACAGACAATTAAATTGAGAATATAAAAGGCAGACCAGCACAATGTATTAATTTGCTGCTTTTTAATGGACTTTATCTGTGATCCATATACATTCCTTCTCAAGTATTCATAGAAAAACTATCAAGGGAGTTTAGATATTTTTATACCAAGTTTCCATTCCTTCCATAAGGCATAATATCCTTCTTGAATGGAATACAGTGCCAAGTACTTGGTGGTCTATAATAACTGTTGAATGTGAGGGGAAAAAATATATAGCCATTGGAGAGTTCTCATTAAAAAAGATCCCATCAGGGCGCCTCGGTGTCTCAATCAGTTAAGCGTCTGACTCTTGATTTTGGCTTGGATTGTGATCTCAGGGGCCTGGGATCGAGCCCCACGTGAGGCTCTCTGCTCAGTGGGTAGTCTGCTTGTCTCCCCCGCCCTCTGCTTGTTTTCTCTCTATCTCTCTCTCTCAAATAAATCTTTTTTTAAAAAAATCCCCAGCAGGAATAAAGCAGAAACCACCAGAGTGGACAGTAAGCTAGACATGGCCTTAGAAGGTCTGGGCCCCATCAGGTGCATCCAGTTCTGCTGGGTGTTAACAATAAACTTTGAGCCTTAGTTCTCTCTTCCACAACATATGGATGAACGTCTACTGCAGAGGTATGTTGAAGAGATTGAATTAATGCATATTAAAGCGGCCATTAAATGTCTGGATTCAAGCTAGGAGTAGACTCTTAATTACATTTATGTACCTGTTCTCCTTACTTATGCTGAAATGAAATAATATCAGTTCATAGTGTACCCAGTTTGTACTGAGTGGCACAACACTGAATTTCCCCCTTAGAATAATGCTAAATATGGGACATATTAAATAAGAAACTGCAAGCTTGTAAGTCATTGAATAGCCAAGTTTAGGGGGAACGGAAGGCATTTTGTTTCAGGAATCCCAAGTGCTGACCTGGTCAACTCTCCTCATCTTGGGCAGTCCCATGCCCTATTTAATCAGAATGTAAACAGACCTAAAGTTTCTTAAAATGTAAAAATGCCTCCCTTCAAGTAATATCAACTTAATAAAAGTCTTTGTTACTTCATTGGAGCCTTATTTGATGATACTAACTTTTTTCTCTTAGGTTCTAATCACAGAAACTTTCCTTTAAAAAAAAAAATCGCTGTGGCTCTTAACACTGTCATTATGACAGCAACACTTAAAGCTGACCTTTTTTTTGACAGAGTTAGAAATTCTTCCCCAGGCAATGTGGTGATTCTTTAATGCTTATGTGCAAATTATGCAGATACCTCACATCACACAGGGACATTTCATAATCCTTGTACTACCCCCTTCCTCAGCTTAATGAAAATATTAATGCTGGGTTCCAGTAATATTTTCCATGTAATATAGTTGCTGTTTTATAGATTAAAGGAGCAGACACTTGGGGTCAATCAAAATAATTGTTTTAAAACTTACCATGGTGAACAAAATGTTCTTTCTTATCCTATCCACCAATACCAGAGAAATGTAAAGCTGCATTCACAGGTAGCTTTTTTCATGAGAATTTAGAACTTTGCCATGTTTGATTGGGTATTTTTATAACTTAAATCTAGGCATAGGTCTATATAGTGGAACTTTTAAAAAATAACTCTTTGGACAAGAACAAATACTGTGATTCTCAATATTTACATCAATTGCACATAATAAAATGACTCATGAAAACATTTTGCTCAATATGGAGATCTACTACAGTAAAGGTGGCTTCCTGGTTTCTTTCCCTCAGAACGAGTTGCTATGTGTAAGCAGTTGAAATGTCTGAGCCTCTTGGTTTTGCAGTCCTCTCCAGCTTGTTTGGAAACTAGAGACATAGACAAGGGATGCAGGGTAGGGAGTTCTTCCTCTTCCAACAGTTTGTCCAAACCACTAGGTGGTGCCCAGCACAATCAGTGTTCACCTGCAGTGTGGAAGCCTGGGTCCAGAGAGGGGTGTCAGAGCCTGAATAGTGAAGAGTACATCCACGTGGTGGGAAGCAGCCCCGATGGCCCCACAAAGGGAATTGGAACACAGAGTGACAAGAAGGACATGTGCACTAAGGTGGGAGAGGGGTGTAGGGCAGTGGTGGCAGTGGGAGATTGGTTACATGCAGCAGTAGATCAAAAAAACTCAATATAAAAAGGATAATGGGAGCCAAAGGAGCTACAAATCTGGAAAGATAGAGAAGTAGAACATACCCTCGGATGTAGAATTAGAATTAGAGATATGGTTGTAAACTTGTGATTTTCAATGTATATAAAGATAGATGTAGAAATAAGCATGGTTACTGCTATCTGTGACCAGGTACAGTTCTGTCCACTGAGAGGCTGGGAATAGTGGCACCCCAAAAGCAGTGAGCACAACAGGTGCTTAGATTTTAGTTTCTAAGTACCATTCTTTCCAAAAAGGAACCAATCCTCCTTGGAGAAATGGTGGATTCCAGGACTAAGGCAGGGAAAGTCCAAGATGAGCCTGAAATAGTTGTGGTAGGAAGGAGGGAAGGAAGGAAGGAAGGAAGGAAGGAAGGAAGGAAGGAAGGAAGGAAGGAAGG